>NC_050513.1:1113718-1113915 GCF_002922805.2 Oryzias melastigma
GACTGCTTTTAGGAAACGCCGATCTAAGAAACAGGCATGATGTTTAATCGCGCCACCACTGCATTTGGTCCAAAACAACGAACAAAACATAAAAATCATCCAAAAGATTACAAATTTTGGTTTTAATACTTTTTTCCAGATCATTTTAATCTCTCACTATATTAACACGTCGTTTTGACTTTGTCTCAGGTGTTACG
>NC_050513.1:1114033-1114257 GCF_002922805.2 Oryzias melastigma
GCTCCCCATTGGTCAGACCTGAAGGAGGGGAGCCTTCAAAAGCCCCATTTGGACCTCCAGACCAGGGGAAGGGAGCTGGGCTGCAACCTGTCTCCACTGCAGCTCAGTGAACTTCTCCACCTGTTTTAGTTTGTGTGCACTTTGTAGTTTCTTTGGTGTTTTGTGTTAGGTCCCACTCTGTGTTCTGTGTTTAGTGTTGGTTTAAGTTAAGTGAAGCTGTAGGG
>NC_050513.1:1119608-1124530 GCF_002922805.2 Oryzias melastigma
GATATATATATATATATATATATATATATATATATATATTCATATCTGAAAATCAATTCAGGCGTTAATGTGATCTGGAGAGGTAAGTGCATGTGGAGAGTTCCAGCAATGACAAAGCAGTTCGCTCTACATGCTACAACCCCTGAAGGGTCATGAAAAAAACAAATGCACACACAAAAAAATAGAACAAAATATGAATACCATGTGGGATTCTAAATTACATAATTACATTTGTAATCTACAAAATGAAAAAGAATTTTTAAAATAAATTTAAAAAATGATGTAGTCTACATTCTGTAATTAAAATATTAAGAACCTTTTAGTAGTAAAGAATGCATCTGTATGTATATTTTTACATTTTAGTCTTGTTTTAACAATTGTAACAGTTATTGTAGATTTTAGTAGTTGTAAAGTATTTAGCTGTCATTTTTTGAATAACTAAATAATGCATTTTCTTATTTATTGTACATCCTTTTGTTTTTTTATGTCTTAATATTGCTTTTAAAGCATAAATTAACTAGCCGTAAAGTCTTTTAAGTTCATTAATCAATAAATGATGAGCACTTTTTGTACATGTCAAATAAAGTGTTTATTTATCATATAGATCTATAATCACATTTTTACAATTCTAACAAATTAAACTTATTCATATTTTTTGGTTATAAAAAAGCAATAAAATTATTCCAGAATCATTTTTGGTGAAATCTGCTGAATTCCAGATTTAAGTTCTGCACAGTAAAAATTGGATCAAATAACAAAAGTTCTAGAATTTTAAAATTTTGTTTGTCATCAAATTAAAATTTCAAGATCATGGTTCACTAAACTTAAAATGTATTTTGATTAAAACAAACATTTTTAAATGTAACAAATAACAGAGTTTTTGTTAATTGATTGAATGTTTCACTTTTTCCAGTGATGTGACGAGGATCTTATTGTCTTCTGTCAGGTCCTGCTTTTGTTCTGGAGGAAACAACTAAACTAAAGGATAGAGGGGCGTCTTGTTCCTGCTAACCACAAATAAACAGGGATTTTCTCCACTAAAATCAGCTCCTTACATCCAAACCTGCGAAGGACAGGTTGTTTTTGTGTTCTGCTAATAAAAGGCCGACTTCTCCTACTGCTCTTTTGTTTGGGAACCTGTTATTGTGCATTCAAGCAGATGGAGCATCTGGAGTCCCAAAGCTGTGAGTGAAATTTAATCACTCAAGGCGATTGAAGCCTTCATTTTCTGTATTTACTGCATTCATGCGGAATCAAATTAATTCAACCGCTTCATCTGAAGATTGTTGACTCGTCTCTGGATGATGTCCTAATGAGCTGATTATGCTGCATGCAGTCGCTTCCTGTCGTCCGGTCAAACACTTAAAGTGAACCCTGCAGGAGCAGCAACAGCTTGCGACGCGCTCCCAAAACAGCTGCACAACTCCTGCATGAATACTAATCCCAATCGGGCGCCACTTCCAATCAAGTCTGCCGGGGATTCTTCAGCAGATTTGTTCCTCGTGGATCACGAACAGCAGAAAGCTGTTTGTGTTGCTACAAATGGGATGTCTCAAGATTCAATTTGCCGGATGACCACAATAAACAAATGCTATCCACCAGAACCGCCTGTCTGGAGCAGATAATGCCCCATCAGCCTCTGGACCCCACATTTGTCAGGTTCTGTGCTCGTACGAATACCGCCATAAAGGTGATGAGTTCGTCTGCGAGGCTGTCAGCGCTAAACGGCCGCCGTGACATTCCAAATCACACATGACATTCAAAGAGCAACACGGAAAGTTGCCGGCGTTTCCGATACGGCCTGGTGGCTGGCGCGCCGACGTGGCAGATGGGACTGAAAGATGCTCTTTAGGTTCAGACACCTGCATCAGCACCAGTAATGATGCTTCTGTGGAGTCCTCCATTCAAATGTCTGTTTCATTTCAGAGTGGAGATCATTCTGTGGAAAAACACAAAAAACAGTTTTAACTCCACTTGAATGAGAAAAATCATTATATGGATTTCAGTATTTACAAGATATTTCATTTATTCAGACGAGATTAATCAGAAAGATTTCTTTACGTCTAGTTTGACCTTTTTTATGGCATGTTCTTCTGGAACGTTCCCAATCGAAAACACAATATTTGGAGATGAATATCCAGTGATAATCCTTCAGATTGTTGTAATGTTCTTTTCTTTTGTTGGGGTGATTAAGACATGAACCTTAAACAAAAGTTAGAATGGATTAAAGCAAAAGCACAACCTCTATAAATCATCTTGCTAATCAGTTTTACAAGCGCGAGTTGGACTCGTGTTCTACCTGGCAGCAGTGGATGCAGTTTATTTTTACAACAAAACTTCCTCTAAAGTTAAGTAATGTTTTAACCAGCCAGGAGTCTGCTGAAAAAGTTACCTTATATGTTAACTAAATTCATAAGTTTATTTTTTTTATGGACATGTAATAGAAATATTAAAGGAGAGACCATTAAAGAAAGAGTTTAAATGAAGTTGAAGTGACATCAATTTAAAATAAGCCTAAATAACAATGTGGATGTAAACTTTGAATCAAATCCAGTTCAGAACAGGTGGCTCTTTTTACAGATTTCAATGAATTAAATGAGGCTTTCTGGAATTCTGTTCTAGATCTGAGGACCATAGAAGCTGAATACAGCTTCTCCATGTGTGCTTTTGACTCTTGGACCCATGTGT
Source organism: Oryzias melastigma (assembly GCF_002922805.2). NCBI lineage: Eukaryota > Metazoa > Chordata > Actinopteri > Beloniformes > Adrianichthyidae > Oryzias > Oryzias melastigma. The sequence continues at coordinate 1,122,297 of NC_050513.1, forward strand.
CAAAATCAAGACCTCGAGGGCTGGTCTCCCGTTGATATTTCAGAAATATTGCCTTATCTGCTGCTGATGACCAGGATCAGGTGTGGAGCTTCAATGGCAGGTTGGTTAGAAAATATGTAGGACACTGGCCCTCGAGGACCGGACTCTGACACCCCTGGAGCTGACAAAGGAGCAGATCCGGATGAGCGGAGAGGTCTGGCTGGTACATACTGGATCAGGAGGTCACTCGTGTATTTCGCTGCCAAACCATTCAAAGATTTATAAACCAGCAACAGAACTTTAAAGAGGTCATACCATGATTTTCTTAAGTGTTTCAGAGGGAACTATGGATATGATCATACATTACCTTTGGAACACTAAAAAACTAATTATTTAGAAAATATGAGTTATTTTTCGCGACTTTTTTTTCCTACCTGGAAGTAAAACGACTTGACTCCTGAGGCTCCACCTGCTGCTGGGTGTGGGTGCCGCCCATTGTATGACATCATCATACCACATACCCACCTTTAGAAGCCCAGGCCACCGCTACACTGCTTCACAACACAAATACACTCGGCTTCTGCAGGACTGTGCCCGACAGGGGGGTGGGGGATCTTAAAGGAGCCCCGCGTCTAAAGGAACAAACAACTGTTTGAGCTCTAAGTTACTGAAGACAGGACACAACTAGAAGATATACGATATTCTGCATCTAAAATGAAAGTTTTTTGCTGATCACCACTAGCTCTGAGGAGAAATTGGGCATTGGTGTTAGACTGGGGGCGGAGCTATCAGAGCAGATTGTTCCTGGAGGTTCACATCAGCACAATTCGACTCGTTTGTTTTCTCACTCCCAGCTCGTCACATATTGATATTTGGTTAAGGACCCCTCCATGTCAAAAATTGACATTTCGGGTATCCCCAACGGATCGTTTTACCGACTGTTCCCATTAAATCACGAGACCCCAACCTCCAGGACCCGGAATGCACCGGTTCCCTAGCCTGGTACTTGTACTTTCCCCCAGTTCTGTGTCCAGTACCGCATCTGGTAAAGGTTCGGGTCCAGTACTGCATCTGGTGCTGGGTTAGGGTACTGTTACCAGGGTTTTTGGTACTGGACCCATCCCAAGGACCAGTACGCGTCCAGCATTGAATCGGGTTCTGCGTCCTAAGGGTTACGGACCAAAAAAACGTCAAAAAACAATGAGTTGGGGACACCCAAATTGTCAGTTTTTGACACAGAGGGGTCATTAACCAAACGTCAACATGTGGTGAGTTTGGAGTGAGAATGTGTTGGGCTGACAGGCAGCTATTGTAAGGACCACAGAACTGGAGGGATGTGGTCTACTTCTAGTACCTGAGTGATGGTCTCAATAATGATCTTTAAGACCATTATGCGTGATTTGAACACTGATTTACCTTCTGAAATATATTTACTATTGTCCACATATCTGTTTTTAGTTTTTCTATGTGAAGTATGCGATATGCTGGTAATCTATGACCACTGAAAGCAGCAGTTAGTACTTCTGTTTGGACAGACCTGCAGAAGATGAGGATCGTAGATAGTTCATCAAAGATGGAGAACTTTTCTTTAAAACAAACAGCAGAAAAGTTCTTACATCTTCTGCTGCTGCTCACCATCTTGGTTAACATTTTTTTATGTCCGACTTGGTGGAAGATGGTTGGTTGTTCTGTTCTGCGCAGGTCTTCCAGGTCATCTGTGTTTGTTCAGCACTGAGAGCAGAGAAGAAGAGAGTAGGTTTTCTGGAGTCCATCTTCAGAGCTGGAGCCAATTTCTATGCAAATGTTGAAACTCGATTTAGGTGAAGCCGACGTTGTTCTGCCCAGACAAGAAGCCTTCACAGAGAGGTGCACCGTGGTGTTTCTGCAGGGTCTGATCACAGCCTGGACTTAACAACTACATTAGAGCTCACTGAGGAGACGCTCCTCCTGCAGGTATTTTCATCTCCATGTGTGTTTGAACAACAGAACCGGACAAAAGAGGAGAAGTTACGAGCAGAAAAGCAAAAACACTTCATTTCTAGGAAGCCTTGAAAGCTGAAAACAAATCGGTGCCAGAAATCTACTCTTTTTTTTTTTTCACCTGCTGCCTTTATTCACTGGAAGTGAATTCTAACATAAAAGGTTTGATGCTTTTAGCTCGGATTTCAGCCATCTGTGCTATTCGTGGTAAAAGCTGCATCTCACCTTCAAACGTGCATTTCTTATCAGCATGCAAACACCTATGATTAAGGCGA
>NC_050513.1:1127555-1129741 GCF_002922805.2 Oryzias melastigma
CTGTACTGGGCTAGCGAACTTTATTGTAGTGACCTGGTGAGCTTCACTGTATCAAGCTACAAAGCTCTACTGTATCAAGTTAGTAATCTCTATCGTAGTGACCAAGCGAACTCCGCTGTGTCGAGCTAGCGATCTACACTAGCAATCTAGTGAGCTTTGCATATCGAGCAAGCAAACTTTGCTCTATCGACTTAGCGAGCTCTACTGTATCGAGCTAGCGAGCTCTACTGTATCGAGCTAGCGAGCTCTACTGTATCGAGCTCTACTGTATCGAGCTCTACTGTATCGAGCTCTACTGTATCGAGCTCTACTGTATCGAGCTAGCGAGCTCTACTGTATCGAGCTCTACTGTCCATCGGGCAGCTGGCTATAGCATAACAGGCCAACCCACTGTGTATCCATTTAAGTTAAGTAGCTTATGTAGCTTGTGAAGCTACTTTTTGCTGCACAAGTTGGATATTTGGAGGTAAAGATAAATTCTTTAATTAATTATTCACAATGTATTTGTCATGACTACAGAACACTTTGGCGACCCAAATGCTGGAACCCGGAAGAAACACAGCGGAGACGAGCGTGGCAGGTAAAAGGTTTAATGGCGAGGTAAGGTGACAGGGCTTGAGCAGCTCTTGAGGTTGGTTCCCGGCATGAGGCAGAGGCGGGTGACGTCACTGGTGGATTTCTTCTCAGGAGTGTAGGTTCGTGGAGGCAGAGGCTCGTGGTGTGACCGCAGGAGAAGACAGAACGGGGGATCCAGGCTGAGGCTGATTCTGACGACCACTCGTGGTATGATTCCTGAGGGTGAACAGAGAGACTTTAGGCAAGGTTCTGGCGTGACAAGACATAGACAAAACTTGACGTGAGGCCCAACTATGCACCATCAGGGGCAACGGACTGGCGAGGAATGATGGTCCTGGAGCTCCTTATGAAGGCAGGTGAGGAGATGAGGTGAGTGGTCGCAGCTGGGATGAATCAGCAGCCAAGCGGATAGGAGAGGGGGAGGAGACTGACAGAGGCACCATGACAGTATTGTTTTTATTCAGATGGAAGAAATGTCTCTCAGACAGAAAACTACTTCTGATTTCCATGCAATTGATGAAGTTTCTCTCTAAAAGAGATATAACTTTTTGATTGAAACATTTTTTTTTTTTTTTATAAAAACAATTTTTTTTAGGATGTAAACAAAATCTCCTAAACTAACAGCTTTAACCTTTGTTGTTTCCCTGTTTGTTGACTATAACTGCCAACATTTCTCTTTTATTTTGTGAGCTTTCATGAGAGCTCTTTTTCTTCCAAAGGATTATTCTTCAAGTGTTTTTGCTGCCGCCTAATGAGACAAAGTAAATCTGATGTAAATTTCAGAGGATAAACATTGAAATTCATGGCTTCTGCAGCTGCATATTTCTCTTCACTCTGGGGCTCAGTTAATGTAATTACACGTGTTGGTTACAGGTGTTGTTAATTTCAAAGATTAATTTCAATGTTATGTTTCGCATTATCTCACATTATCTAGAACTGCACTGATTTATTTATATTCATAGAGAGAGTTGTGTAGACGCAAAACATCACGTTTGTTTTCATACCCGCTAAGAGGAAGAACTTCTCCGTTAATGAGGATTGTTCACTAAAGAACAAAAAAATTAAAAGTTACTTTAGCCTTTAAGTTTGATCTTTACTTTGAAGCAGGAAGTAGTATCATGGTTTGGTGCATTCTGGTTCATGTTTGTAAATGACCAAATTATGTTTTTGGTTTTTTTGTGAGGAAAATCCAAGAAAAGAAAAGATTTCAACAAAGTAAGAATGATTTAAATTTATTAAAAGGGAAGGTTTTCTTCATTTATCTTTGCTGGTATCAAACATGTAGGATTTCAATTTGTTTTAACAAGGAACCATCTAAATCAGGGGTGTCAAACTCAGTCACACAAGAGGCCAAAATCCAAAACACACCTTAGGTCGTGGGCCGAACAGGATGAACATTTATGAAACACTCTAAAACTACATTTTTAAAACTTTAAAAACATAACTTTATAACATAATTATGAACGAGAAATATAGCATTACCTGTGATAATGCTACTGTGTATGCTGTAAACTGAATGTGGCAGCTGAAGATGCTGAAGTTGATAGCTAAAAACACTGAAACGAATAGCTGAAAACACTGAAGCTGAAAGACAGCCAAAATATTAGCTA
>NC_050513.1:1129762-1143704 GCF_002922805.2 Oryzias melastigma
AAAAAAAAAAAAAAAAAAAAAAGTAGGTTAGTCAAAACAGCTAGCATGTAGCTAAACTCCAAAACAGCCTAAAAATTCACAGTAAATGCCTAAATAGTCCAAAAAGCTACTTTTTAAAACTTTAAAACTAACTTTTTAACATAATTATGAATAACAAAAAGGCAGGAATATTATTTCAGAATAAATCAACTTAAACCTGAAATAACTTTCAATATTTTACTCTCCATAAAAATATATTTTGTTAAAATTATACAAGTTACAAATGAGCACAAGATAACATCGGGTCATTAATAACAATAAAATAAAATGATCTGGAGGGCCGGATCCGGCCCCCGGGCCTCGACTTTGACACGTGATCAAAAATATGATTTCTCTCTTCTTTAAAAAACAGAGCCTGTTGTGCTTTAATGTATGCAGAAATGTAAAAACAGTTACTGCGTTTAATGAATCTGAAGTTCTCCCAAACGCATTGACTAAGCGTGCACTCACTTGAACCAACACTCCACACAAACTTCATCTTTTTGTCACTCGGTAGTTCAGGAGGCAGAAAAGCCAAACTGACGAGCGACTCGGCCGCATTCCTCTGGATATCAGGCATTAAATAAAAACAAATAACCGAGACGCATTAGAGCATTAAAGAAAAGCGTGAAACGTATTCTGACACTTTGAAAATGAATTTTACACTTAAACCCTGAGTCGCCCATGACAAGAAGATTGGATTAACGGAGACAATTATAGGGGGGAGGATGAGCGCCGGTGACGCATCTGGAACACGACGTGTAATATTCAATTCATATTTCAAACCCTCCTCACTCTGGGAAGAAGGAAACCAGCCTGCAACTTTGCTCTGGTTTGATTCTTTGTCTTTGGTTGACAGACATGAGAGGAAATGTAAATAAATAATATAAATACTGTCTTATCACAAAAACAGTTTTATAGCAATCTAAATTACAAGTATTTGGAAATAAAAATGCACTGTTGAAATATTTTTCTAATGGTATAGCTCCATTGAATTCTATTTACAAGCTTCCTCAGTTCAGAAACATCTTTAGTAATTTAATGTGATTGAATCTTCATTCTCTGAAATGTTTGTAACTGATTTAAAGGTACTTTATGGTGAATATTTTCTGTTTAACGTCAAGACTGGACGCTAACTTCAGCCGCGTCCGACTTCTAAAGTGTGATGGATAAATTAACAAAATGACTCGGCTGTCATAAAACTGGTATTTTCTAAATATAATTATAATAGTGAATCTGTAACCTTATTATTAAAGCCATGGGGTATGTCAAACCAATCGAGAATCAGTGGCCGTTTATTATGCAGAGCGGCTTTGTTAGTGAAAATCCAATCGCTACAATAAATCCATATTTGGAGGAAGACTCTCGGTTTTGTCTGTAAACAGCAGGTTTTTTGGCTTTTATTAGCTTTTAGCTTTGGGCTTTTAATTTGGAAGTCCGCCACTTTACATGTATGTCCCAAGACATGCGGATGTGGTGAACTGAATCCTGTCGTTTTTCAAAATAAAACTTTCTTTAGAAACACAAAATAAAAAGGCGGATAGCATTTTTTTTTTTTTTTTAATGTCTGCGGCCCAGTACAAAGCGGCCCATGGACCGGTACTGGTCGCGGCCCGGGAGCTGGAGACCCCTGATTTAATGGGAACAGGAAGCACGTTGCAAAAGGGTGACTTAGGGTCAACCAAAAGGTGACCAAAACAGCCGTCCATCATGACGAGTCGTGAGTGAGATTGTGTTGGTTTTTGTAAGAAGGTCAAAAGAAAAACATAAAAGTATGCTGACTTTATTTACGCCTGCATTTATTTACCCTCTGAATACAACACAAAGATGTAGTTCTGCTTCATAAAAAATAAAAACTGCAGCCGTTATTATTTATTCTGTTTCACAGAAACAGGTCTGTTGTTCACAGCAGCTGAACGCCTCTCGGAGCTGAACCAGAGGAACTCTCCGGGTTTTCCTCCTTTTTCCTCTTTAATTATTTCTGTTTGTGCTGCCGGATAACTTCATCCTACATCCCATCATTTGTGTGGCGCTCCTACAGGTGTTCCAAAGCTTTCTGGGAAAAAGAGTGTTCTCTCTGAAGGTCTTGACTTGCTGTGATTGTGGGTCGAATGAGACAGAAGAAGACTTCTGCTGGCCACTGAGAATCTGTGTCCTCAAACCGCCTCAGGACCGCCGTCTCACAGCGACGTCATCAATCGTCTGTGACTTTTTTTTTTTTTCTATTTAGAAAATGCCTGTATAATTAGTGGCGGCAGGGGAAGCCTGATTTCTGAGGCGGAAAACACCTTCCAGCCAGGATGAAGTCGCTTTAACATTAAGCTGTTAATCAGGAACAAACAGATCAATATTTTCTGAAGAGAGCTATAATAATGCGACCAGAACGGATGCTTTTACACGCGTTAAAGGATCAGTTCAATCAAAACCAACATCCTCTTCAAAAGTATTTCAGAAACACAAGCATAACAATCTACAACATGATTAATATTAAATATTGTTTTTAGGTCTGTTAAATCCACTTAATAGGACTTGAATTACATGTTCACTTTATGTCATATTTATAATTTTTCCTTTTTTTTTATATATTTTTGTTTCAATCAGAGCATAGAATACTAGTATCATCGTTAGCTCCGTGAATTGAGAAATGTCATTCACTTCCAGATTGAAGCGACTTTAAAATGAAAGACCATCAGGTAATGATCTATTTTTTTATTTTTGTGGAATATAAGGCGCAGCGAAACTATAGGACGCATTAAGCCAGACAAAAGAGTCAAAAATAAGTCAGTCAGTTAGTCAGACTTTATTAACCATGTTCATAGACACTCGAGACCTGTTTGTAGCAGGCTACACGTTAGCTACGTATAACACCTTTAATTCACAACCGTATTAGTACCATGTAGTACTTTGACATACCGTAACTCCTTTCACGATCAACGTGAATTAGCTGATTGCCTCGGTAAGTGATACTTTAAAGCAACTTTTCGCCAATATGAAACAAATTACTAATATTAAGTAATTTTATATTGGTGCAGAGATGCTTTTCTCCATGAGAGAGTAGCTGACCCAGCCAGCAAGACCAAGTGGGGCCAAATGGGTTTGTCCACAGTTTCTGTGGTGGCCTCAACTGTGTTTGCCCACATTGGTTTAAGTAGGAACTCAGTAGGTTAGCTCGCTACGCTAGACAGACGCCTGGTGGACAGCAAAGCGTTAGCTCACTACATCGAAGCTCACTAGCATGCCACAGCGGAGCTCACTGGCTCAATACAGAAGAGCTCGCTACAGCAGAGCTCACTACAGTGGAGCTTGCTAGTATGCTACAGAAGAACTCGCTAGCATCCTATAGTGGGACTGACTACCTCGATCCAGAGGAGCTCTCTAGTATGCCACAGCAGAGCTTGCTAGCTTGCTATAGTGGAGCTTGATAGCATGCTACATTGGAGCTTGCTAGCATGCTATAGTGGAACTCATTAGCTCGCTACAGCAGAGCTCACTAGCACGCTACACTGTCCAGCAAGCAAGCTAACCCACCTAATCCTCATTTAAGTCAATGTGGACAAACCCAATCTGGGTCCACATTTTCTCCCCACTTTGAAACCATATGGGGTCCCCGTGACCTTGCTGGCTGTGGAATGTCCTCGTTCTTTGAAGGTTTTAATTTCTATGTGATTAAAGGGTCGTTTCAGTCCTTCATGAAGCTGTCCATCCATCAACAATATTATTTTGTTTTTTTCCTCAACTGGAGGCAATGCAGCACAAAAGATGAAACCTGGTGGATAAACAAAAGATAAAAAATTTAAAAAAAGCAAAATAAATAAATTTAACAGAGAAACAGAACTATTTATGATCTTTTGGAGCCTTAAGAAAATCAGACAGTTTACTAGAGAGCATTTTGAAACTTCGAGGCTTTAATTAATAAAATCAACAGCACCTGAGCAATCCTAAATGTTGATGTTTTTATGCATTTACAGAAGTTTTTAAAAGACACAGAACTGCTTTTTTCTGTTTAGCATCAAAAGCTAAAATCTCTGATTCATTAATTCTCCAAAAACAGACGAAACCCTCATCAGATTTATGAATCTGTTGTTTAATGTTCACGCAAATGTTGATTAAATACTAAAGTTAATATTTCCACAGCTGCCACTTGATGTTTCAGCAACTGTTGTGGTTTTGTCTGATCAAAGAAAACAACATTTTGAAACAACTTTCAAATCCATGGCACTTATTTTCCAGCAGAATACTTTGTATCTGAACACCGATTCAGGAAAATCCTCAAAGGTCTCCTTCTGAATCTGCTGAAGAGCTTCCGTCTGAAACCCCTGCAGCATGAAGAGCGCCGCTGCCACCGCCGCCGTGAGCCGCTTAGCCGACTCGTCGGAGGGGAATCGCGGATTCGTTTCTCTCAGCTGGACTCCTGTGGGACTCGTTCTGCACATGGATGTGTTCACAGCCAAAAGAAAAAATGAGATAAAAAATGAGTTTATGAATCACTCTGGAAGGTCGTGCGTTTAATTAGCTGTCATCCAGTGGAGTGTGATTGGAGTCAAAGTCTCCAGAAGTGTGTAAATTGTTTTATTTGGCTCCCCGGGAACCGCCTTTTTGGTTATTTTTCTTCAGTTGTTGACATTTTACAAGAGTCTCCCTTCATCTGCTCCAGATTAAGCGTTATTATTATTAATCCTGAAGCCTGTAAAGCAACAATGTGCAGGAGGAGAGGCTTCCTGAGACTCCGAGGGATAAATGGGGTTTATTTACTGTGTGCTGATGTGAGGAAACGGGGACGGGTCGGTTCCAAACGCACAGCCCTCACTTCTGGGACAAACTAATGAGGTTTCGCCTCTGCAGATAAACTTTATGGTTCTGTTGCAACAAAGAAGTTGTCCCTCTGGGAAATCATCTTCCCTCCTCCTCCGAACACTAATTATCATGTCAGTCATGTGGATGTGTGCAGGACCCAGGAGTTAGGGAGCAGCAAGCTTTAGATTGGCCAGAGCCGCATCAAAACTTCTGTAATCCAGGTATAATCGACACTTCCCCAAATTCAATCACTCCTGGCAGTAACTTTGGGAGAGTTCATGTATATTTGATCAAACCAACTACTTCTTCCCAGAGTTTAGAAGTAGACTTTGAGCCTTCACATATCAAAGTTCTTTTTCTTTTACTTTCAGTAAACAAAACCGTTTCGTTCCAGAGTCACACAGAACATTTCATATTGATACTGTGTGTTGTTAGAAATTACATTTCACAGTTAAACACTCAGAAATTCTTGGGTGACAGATCATAGTGAACTCTTAAAGAGTGAAGTAGTGGAGACACAGCCACCTCAGATCCAGTGAGCTGCCAACAGCCGGTCGGTGTTGTTCACATGATTCACCTCACTGTTAGAAACAAGAGAACCAGTCAATCAGAGCACAGTTTGTGAGAACATCCCATGTGCTCTCACGTATCTGTGCTGTTCAGGTGGGTTTCGGTGCATGTTTGTCTAAAGCTGCGTTCACACTAATATAAGCAATTTGAATCAGTTTAAGCCTAATAGATCAATATTTGATTCATAAAAAATATAAACCAATTTAGCACATAAAGCTAAAGTCTGCTAGCTTGATGCTAACATTTAATGGAATTTCCCATAGGACGGCTGCTGCTAACGCTCCGTCGACCTGAACACACATTGCTGACTAAATGAACAACTTTATATTAATTTTCTAAACTCTTTTAAGGAAATATTTTTTCCATTTGTGGTCTAAAACATCGTTTTTCCCTCAGTTTTTTTCTCCTTCTGGAATAAGCTGTAATGCTACAGCGTGATCGCCACCTAGTGTCCAAACTGAAACGTCCTCCAGGAGAAGCAGAACAATGTTTCCAATGTTAATGATCTGAACATTTATGTTAGAACTTCTCCTTTAGAGAATCCATGTAACACTGGATGATATTAACAATCTCACTATTTCACTGATACATTTACAGGATGTGAACTGGATCAGATTAATATAAATATATTCAAAACATGTAGTAGATTATTATTGTATTTCTAAACAAATGTGTGTAAATATGTAAACTCAAAATTGAGTTAAATTGACTAATTGACTAATTATCACTTGCATAACAAGAAAATAGTATTTTTTTTTCCTAGTTTATATTTTCACTATTTTTACTTGTTTATTAAAGCTACTTCACAGATGTGTTCTATTTAAGTTTTTAACGATAAAATAAGTTTAATGAAATATTAACAAGGGACAACACATATCTGTTTATTCAATTTGTTCATGTTTGAAGTGTGTTACAAAAGTATCGGATCGGGACTCGGTATCGGCAAATCCACAAACTCAAATGACTTGGAATCGGATCGGGCCCAAAAAAACCTGATCGGGACATCCCTAATCTTAGCTGGCTATCAGCTTCAGCATTTTCAGCTGTCAGCTTCAGAGATTTCAGCTATGAATTTCAGCATCTTCAGCGGTCAAATTCTCACAGGTAATGGTATATATCTAGTTCATAATTATATTAAAGTTACGGTTTTAAAATTATAAAAATGTACTTTTAGAGTGTTCAATAAATGTTTATCCTGTTCGGCCCGCGACCTAAGGGGTGTTTTGGGTTTTGGCCCTCTGGTGCGGTAGCCTGACCCCCCCTCCCAACATGACTGTTTCCAGTGCTTGACACCCCCCTCAGAGACCCCCACACTGTACTAAGCCCCTCTAAGGGTGAAGTAGCAGACCTACCAGCTGGCGGGTCTGATGATCCGACACCTGTAAGTCGTTCCTGAATTCTGACTTTCCTTTCTGCAGGTTTTGATTCCTCTGATGGTTCCTCCATCTGGGAATCATTTCAGGTGCTTCAGAAATACTTTGCCAACAATTTCCATCAATGACACCAAACATCTGGTACTTCAGGCTCCCTCTAAACGCTTGGTTATTATTCAGAGCATCCATTGGCAAGCAGAACAAATGCAGCCACAATGACGGCAGTTTTGGATGAAACGCTGATGAAAGCGGTGTCAAAAGTATTCGTTTAATCCCGCTAATTTCATTTGTGTTACACTTTCCTTCCAGTTTTGTCTCACCTAAAGCCCCCCCCCCATGTTCCGGCTGCTCCACCCGCAGGGTTTGATTAATGTGCCTCAGCGTGGCTTCTGGTTTTGATCAGCGCGCCTCAACAAACAATGGCGAATGGGTTCAATCAGCACGCATCGCCGCCGCCGCGCTGACACACCCCCTGGAAGGGCTTCAATCAGTTCTGCATGATTTTGGAAACGGTGAGATAACAGATTTGCAAGCAAATGACAAAAATGTACTGTGACGTTTTTCCAGTGACAAACAAAAATAGATTTCTGTCACCGAACAAGAGAATTACGACAACGTGATGATTCTCCACCATCAACGAACGACGCCTTCTGCTGATCTACACGAGAAAACAAACTAAAATATTGAAAAAGATCCTTGTGTTCTGCACATTAAATAAGAAATCCTAAAGCAGCAGGAGGCATGTTGCCATGGTCACCGTGCCGTACTGTTTTGGTTAATTGTTTCATCCTAAAATCTAAATAGATTAAAAGATTGGTTTTAAATACTTTCAATTTCCCGATTTAGTCCACAAACTCCTGAAGGTGTAACCCTCACAGGATATAACTGATAACATTTTATGACTTTTAAATAAATGAAACAATAGTGAAGTTGTCCTATTAGAAATCTTTCAAAAATAAAGACCTATTTTAAATGTGAGAGTCTCATTGGGGTTTGATTCAAACCCTTGAAGTTTTGCTCCGAAAGCTTGAATCCAAAGCTTTTTTTCCTGAAGGAGATGCAGCCCAGCTGCTGGAGTGGATGAACAGAAGCAGGATTTTCCGAGCCATCCACCCGAGTAACAGACTGTTCGCCGCAGACATAACTTTGTTTGAGTATTTACTCCCAGCTGATGGCAGATTAATAAAACAAGACAGAGAAAAATCAATGTGGAGGGATTTCTAGAACAGCATGACGATTGCTCATCCACACAATTACTGTTTTTTTCCTTAAAAAGATGGAGCTTTAGGTCTCAATTAAAGCCCTTATGGGTTGATATGGGGGGAAAAGGAATTATCACCAGATCAAGGTTAATGGTTAAAGGGTAACCAAACCCTACATCAACTTTTTTACCTCTATAAATGGGGTTTTAAAAGTGCTGTCTGTTGGTCATTGCCACATTTTTGACAAATTAAAATAAACTTGTTTAATTCTTGAAAATAGGGCTGCACGGTGGAGCAGTGGTTAGCGCTCTTGCCTCATAGCAAGAAGGCCCCAGTTCGAATCCCAGCTGGGGAATCTGAAAAACATCAACTGAGACCTTTCTGTGTGGAGTTTGCATGTTCTCCCCGTGCATGCGTGGGTTTTCACCGGGGACTCCGGCTTCCTCCCACCGTCCAAAAACATGCTTCATAGGTTAATTGGTGACTCTAAATTGCCCGTGGATGTGTGTGTGATTGAGGCCCTGAGACAGACTGGAGACCTGTCCATGGTGGACCCCGCCTTCACCCATCAGTAGCCGGGTTAGGCTCCGGCACCCCCGCGACCCCGAAAGGGAAGAAGCAGCCAAGAAGATAAATGAATGAATGAATGAATTCTTGAAAATATAGTCAAAAACAGTCTGTGTGCTGCCCCCTACAGGTTGAATTGAGGTATTAAAAATTATTGATTGGTCAAACCATGTAAGTCTCACATCATGATCTGCAGATCCCGTAATAACTAGAAGTTTTGCATTACCTGCGATAATGCTAGTGTGAATGTTGTAAGCTGAACGTGGACACTAAAGATGCTTGTTCAAATAGCTAAGGATGCTGATATTGACAGCTAAAAATGCTAAAGCAGATTGCTGAAATCGCTGAAGCAGATAGCAAGCTAAAAATATGACCTAATTGCCAAACTACCCTAAGAAGCTGGTAAAATGTCTAATTTAGCCAAAACCGCTATCATAAAGCTAAAATGTTGGCTAAACACTAAAATAGCCTATAAAACTGACAGCAGTTTTAAAATAGAAAATGTTCTGTTTTAAAATATATGTACTGATTTTCAATCAAAACTAAAGTCTGTTTATGTTCAGATTCCAGATTAGTTGTTTCTCTAATGAGGTTGATTACCAAAACACTTGGTGCATCTGCTCCCTGTTCGGTCCATCTGTCAAATTTTAGAATCCTTTGTGGTCTACAACTACGTATTTGACTAGAGTTTATCCAGATAGGACTGGGGGAGGGGTGAGGGCGAGGTCCACAGCCAAGACCAGCCAGAGGTGAGGTCCACGGCCAAGACCAGCCAGAGGTGAGGTCCACAGCCAAGACCAGCCAGAGGTGAGGTCCACGGCCAAGAACAAGAGCACAGGCGAGCTATATCTCCCGCTCCCCCGGAGGGGAGTGGGAAATAGGAACAACACGTGAATCACACTGCACTAAACAGAAGCATATAGAACTACATATAATAAATAAGGAGAGGAGAGGTGAAGTACATGACAATAGAGAACAGAACCCCAGAGCTGATGTGAATAATAACAATTATAGAAAATCTACAATTTTTAGCGTATCAATATTAATCTAGACCCACGAGAGCTACAGCAGAGGGAATCAACCGCCATTGCCCGGTTTATCAAACCAGCTTCCCTCAGCTGAGTTCCGTTCAGAAAAAAGTGTTATGGATGTAATGAAAATTATAATTAGTCTCCAAACTTCATTACAGTAAGTAAGAGAGCAACAAATCAAAGAATCTCTGATTACTAGCTAGCCTGGCAGTAGGCCTGTCCAAAGAGGAATGTTTTAAGCCAAACTTTGAATGTGGAAACTGTGTCTGCCTCTCGTATTATTCCATAGGTCAGGATTTAGCCTGGTACCGGCAGTTCCATGAAAATGTTTTCAGAAATTAAACTGGTCCGTGGCCTAAAAACGGTTGGAGACCACAGATCTCCCTGACTTTAAATACTTTAACACTCTGCTAGGGACTACATTCCAATTTTTTGCTGTTTATTTATTCTGTTGTTACACTATTGTCAACATAAATCTGTCACAATCACTAACTCAATTTTTTGTTTGTATTTTCCTCCCAAAAAACGTCTTTTATGTTAACAAATAAAAGCAAAAGACTGAATCCAAACCATCAGAACCTGTGAAGGCTGTTCTCTAACGGCTGGACTCTCTCAGATAAAGTTCCCTTTGTCTCTCCTATGGATGTTCTCAGTGTTTCAGACCAGCTCTTGTTATTCTGACACCATGAACTGGAGGTGAAGTACCACAGTGAGGACTCTCCGCCGACTTAACCATCCCTGAACGGAGCATAAAGAGGTTGTTGACACTGCAACAATCCGCTGATCCAACAAGGCAGGAGTTGTGAGAGGTGGGATGAGTTTGTGTGTGCGCGCTCGGGTTCATCGTTGACCCGTGACTCGCGCCGCGGGACGACGTGGAACCAGCTGAAGAGGCTGGCGGCGGCGAGGACGTCCCACTGGAAAAGGGTGATAGTGAACTCTATTACAGAGGGAGCAGAGGGAAATGAAAAGGAGCCAACAGGAAAGATTAATGTATACGTGAGCTTTATGAAAGTAATAGGGTGTCTGTATGGATATATGAAGTGGCTGCAGAGGAGAAGGAAGACGTACATCACCCATCTGGACTTTTGCTCACTATTAATGGCTTTTGTCACCAGCAAATTACAAAATGCAAACAAGCTGCAAATAAGAACATAATTCAGTTTTTAGCCGCTCTGCCAGGGAGCCGCGTTTGGGTTTGAGAGACAAAGATAAGGAGAAGCTCCGTCACTTCTCTCTCCAGAAACTGTTCATTTCCAGCTTTGGATTTTTATCTCTTTTATTCTTCTCAAGAATTAATTCCCAAATGCAAAGTTGAAGCCCACCTGCATGGTGACACGCTCATTTTTCACCCGGAAACAGTTTCATTCCACCTCTCCAAAGCTGGATTTTTCATTTTGAAACTTGTTTTAGATTCATTATCGAAATTAGTTTCTGAAACTTCAACAGTTGAACTCCTTTTTCTTCACTTACTTTAATGAAATATTTACATAAAAGTCTTAAGTACTCTCAAGACCCTTTTTAGCATGATTGTAGGTAGTTAAATACACTTAACCTAACCACTGCAAAACAGCGCCTGCAATTACAGAGGAGCAGAAACCGATCATTTTTTCTTTACTTCACTGCAGGATGCTGATGAACCAGGTCGGAATCTTTGAGCTGCACTTTAAGAAGCATATAGTATAATGACAGAGTCAAGAAAGTGTTTCTCTGTAGGGATGCAGACCCACATCATTTCAAGCTGTTATACCAGGAAATCATTTGATGCTGTTATTCTATTTAAAACCCTTCAACCTAAAGCAGGCAAATATTATCCCTTTTAAATAGATTTTATATCAATTACTGTGTTTGTTTTATAGCAGCACAAACTCCTTAACAAGGACTGCTTCATATTTCCTCCCATTGAGCAATGGAAAGTTCTGCAGAACCAGAAATTCAACCAAAGGTTGGGGCTCTGAAACGGTCTGGCTAAGAAATACATAGATGTTGAGCCTCAAAAACTTTAACATTGACGTTGATTTTGGGTCAATTATAATAAAAAGACTCAACCTGGGTGTTAAGATCCAGAAAAATGTCAAGACGATGGACCAGAGAGATAAACAAAAATAAGAACCATTGCCCAAAAAAACATCCATGGTATTTTGATACAGTCACGCATAATCCGTGTATCATTGTTCATTCGTTTTTTCTTTTTTCATTTTTTTTCCCGTTTTTTTGTTTTGCGCAACAAAAACGAAAATCGGACAATGGGAGTTCAATTTCGTTTTTATCAGTGTATCATTCGTTCATTCGTTTTTTAACTTAAAATTGGAAATGAAAAAACAAAAAAAACAACCGTTTTTTTTGTTTTTCGATTCAAAAGCCAAAACAAAAAACCGAAAACCAGATAACGGGTGTTTGATTACGTTTTCCGAAGTAGTTTGCGCGGATTCTTATTGTGAAAATCTGCTGCACTGCTCGCCCTGTCGCTGTCTTTATTCAAAGGAAATGGATCATTTTATTATTGATTTGTGACCGTAAAAGGAAAATCAGAGACTTGAGGACATGATAATACATCTGTTCCAGGTAAGAATCAGTTATATTATTTTTTTCAGTCTGTCTCTGACGAGTTTGCTACTTTGACAAGCTAGCTGTTGCTGACTCCAAGACGGGGCATGTACAGAGTTCTAATGGAGACGTGAGCATTTTAGTCGTCCGTGGTGAAAACGTCCCAGAAACATGCTCCGAGCCTCGGGTACCTTCCTCCCTACAGGCGAGGAGTCCCGGTAACTAAAGCTGCACTTTCTGCTGCTTTGATGAGACTGAAAATGTCCGTTTTTACCTGCAGCTATTTCCTGGTTATTAAATCCACGATGTAGTTAAATATGA
This sequence comes from Oryzias melastigma, assembly GCF_002922805.2. NCBI lineage: Eukaryota > Metazoa > Chordata > Actinopteri > Beloniformes > Adrianichthyidae > Oryzias > Oryzias melastigma. The sequence continues at coordinate 1,142,186 of NC_050513.1, forward strand.
GAAGTTGTTGGTTGTACATTCAATGAAAAGCTCTGATCAGCAGTGTCATCATTGTCAGAATGCTGGTGACGGAGCTCGCGGCGTCCTCCACATGTCTGGAATGTGCTGCTAGCTAGCTAGCTAGCGCTAGCATCAGACACCGCAGATCAGCGACAAAAACAGAGCTTTGTTTGGCTAATTTAAGATAATAAACACAAAATATGAAACAGTCGTCATGGAAGAATGTACCAATGGACAATAAATAGTTATCAGAAACATGGATATAAATTCTAGCTGGGAAAACACATTTGTCATAACAGCTGTAGCCAATAAATTCTGACTGATTAAATACATGCTGTGTGTTGTTATATTTTGTGTTACAAGTGTGAGTAGGATAATTAGGCCTTTTTTTATTGTATATTTGTTTTCATTGCAAAAATTATTTCATCGAATCTTCTCTTTATTAAGGTAAAGATTTTTTTGTCTTTTATAGCCATCAGTGTTTTGAATGTCATTAAAATTCATATACATAAACTATACTTAAAATGATTAGCTACAATACTATTTCAAATACTGTGTTGAGTTAAAAAGTTTTTTTTTTCTTGCAGGTGAAGTTTTTAGAAGCAAAGTTCCAGAACAGTTTTTGTCAGAAGAACAGAGGAGAGCTCTACAATCAAAGTAATATATATTTAAATACAATTTAAATTATTAACTAAACATAAGTGCCAGATAATTAAAACAAACCATGTTAAATTTTAGGCAGAGGAACAGTGTTTGTCTAAAACAATATTTTTTTGATCTGATGTAACCTGTTTTCTCATTTTACTGAGCTGAATTACTCTGAATTACAGACTAATAGCTGCTGGTGGTTTTCTTTCAGGGATTTCAGTGGAGCTGGGGTCCAGTGCTGAGGGAGCTGGGAGCACGTGTGAGCAGGAGCTGGGGTCGGTTACCGAGTATCTTCATCTGGAGAGGACCTGTTCTCTACAGACGTGATGCTGAGCAGCAACGTGGACAGACTCTACCGGACAAGACTCTTGTTGATACTGAAGTTAACCACAAACAGACTTTTCCAGATGCATTTGCTTCATCTAATAAATGTTACTGACAGGTGTGCTGAGTAAATGCTGATTAAGAAGAACACAAAGTAAACCCCCAAACTGTATCTTTGTTTCTGTTGAAAGATGTATGAATGTGAAGTTTGTAATAAATATACCACATTGCCATGAAACCATTTAGTTTATTTTCATATCTATTATTAAAATGCTCATGTTAGGATTCAGTTTTAACCTACAAGAAGAGATGTTTCTAAACTGCTTTGAAAATGTCAACATCAACTCTGATAAAAAAGCTTTAAGACTCAAAATGTTAAACATGGAGCAAGTAAAACCAACTCCTAAATAAAGTCCAATTCGAACACTTTAAAGAGCAGTTTTGATTGAACATTAACTTGGTGTGGGCTGCACGGTGGCGCAAGTGGTTAGCGCTCTCGCCTCACAGCGAGAAGGCCCCGGTTCGACTCCCGGCTGGGACCTTTCTG
>NC_050513.1:1144266-1144366 GCF_002922805.2 Oryzias melastigma
ACCGGACATGACTCTTGTTGATACTGAAGTTAACCACAAACAGACTTTTCCAGAAGCATTTGCTTCATCTAATAAACGTTACTGACAGGTGTGCTGAGTA
>NC_050513.1:1144452-1152322 GCF_002922805.2 Oryzias melastigma
TGCAGCTCATCAGCCCGACACTTCAGGCAGAAATCACAGCTCCTCCTCAACAACCAGTCAGGCTGATGCAGCAGGTCAAGGAAAAAAGGCTCCTCCAAAGGACCTGCAATTAAAAAAAAGATTGAATTTAAATAACTAGATATATAGCATTACCTGCAATGATGCCAGTGTGAATGCTGCAACCTGAATGTGGCAGCTGAAGATGCTTAAACTGATAGCTAAAAAGGCTGAAACTGAAGCTCATTGCAACTAAAATATCACTTTAATGATTAATGATTAAATGCCAAATTAGCCTAAAAAACAGGTAAAAAATTTAATTTAGCCATAAAAACTAGCATGTAGCTGAAATATTAGCTAAACTCCAAATAGACTGAAAACCTTAGTAAATGCCAAAATCGTCCAAAAAGCTAGCGTGATGCTGATGTAACAGCTGAAACTCAAACAGCTCAAAACCCCAGTAGATACCAAAACACCAATGCAGCTAAAACACTGCAAGAATCCCAAATTAGTTTAAAATAACTCACATTTACAGCACGCAGTGAGAAAAAAACCTTCAGACTTAAAACATATGTGGACTTCTTTTGGAAAACTGGAGATTTTAGTGTATGTGTGTGAGGTCGTCATGGCAACGAGCACACTGAGGCAGGCGCACGGCTGCTTGTCTCTGTCATTGAAAATGATGTCCTGCACTTGTCTTAAAAATATTTGTATCCTTTAAACTGTTTTCCTCAGAGTAAAACTAAAACAAATGTGTCAGATTCCAGAGATTTTAGACTCCAATTAGTGCGATTTGACTAGTGAAAATACATGGGTCGAAAATGCTCTCAACATTTTTATTTAGCCAAATCATTCCCATTTTTACAATTGCCCCCTAAAATATCCTGTAAAACAAGTAAATTTATCCTGGGAAGCGATTAAAATGTGTGGGAGTAATGCAGTATATAAACATAACATCAGCCAAAATAGAAACCAGTTAGAATAATATCTCACTCAGTTCAGTTCTTGTATAAAGTCAATTGCCCCTAATCCCACAGATACCTGCAAATAAAAAAATATCCCTTCATGAAGTTTCTGAACCCAGCCTAGAGTGTTCATCTGAAGACTTATTACCTCTGGGGCATTTTGGTTGCAGTCTGCAGCTTCATTACTATATATCAGAATCCTGCATAATGTCATCATCAATATAGCTTTAATTAACATTGATCCCACTTAGACACGCTGTTCATTTGTGAAAATATTGTTTTCTTTAGACCAATAAATAAAAGTAAATGTCTTTTTTAGGCTTCTTAACATTTTCTAAAAACTGAGTAAACAGAGAGTTGATTTGTTTCTGTTTTCTTTGTTATTGTTCCCAAAGTACAGGCGGACATAATGAATTGAAAAGAAAAAGGACTAAAATGTTCTGCATGAGCTTGAAGAAACTACAAACTATATATATTTATAGGAACCATGAAAAATAATAAACTGCAGTATAATTTCCCAAGCAGAAAAGGAAGGAAGCCTTTAGAATGGACTTCAACTGTCCCGTGCTGTACTGGAGTCAGAATGTTGTTTATTCATCAAGTTTTTTCCTGCATACAGAAATGATCTCACTGATCTCCATTAACTGCTGGCAAACCGACTTCTGTAATTACTCAACTGCACCGTGACAGTCTGGGTGTCCACCACTGTGCAGCCACACGAAAACATAATTGAGGAGTCTGTTGTATCATGTAAATTATGATAATTTCAACACCAGTGAAATCACTAAAGCCTATTTTTAGCCGTTCACCAAACACCCATTTTACATTGAAAGGGTCACAGCTACTACAGCTTTTGTTCTCTGCAGTAAATGGAGTCACAAACTAAACCAAAAATATTTACTTTTGTCAGATTTTTTACTCGTCAAATGATAGACCATCACTGGATGGAAGGCTGAAGGACTGAGAGGAGGAAGCTGCTGCTCTGCCAATGTGGCGGAAAGAATGTGGAGCATCGACTGGAAAAGTTCATGTTGAGGATTTTGCACAGACTGGGTTTTCACAGCTGAAAAGTGCATTGACATTACAGGTCAATATGGCGCGTTGCGCCAATTTTCTGGCAGGCTGCACGGCCAAAGTTCAGCTAAACGAGCTCTGACTCCACCGCTGTGTCCAGTCAGACTGCACCGCAGTGGCAGCTGGAGAAAAATGACCAAACTTGTCATTTCTGCACAGAAACTTTTCAAAGGCTTTAGATGGACTTTGTTCAGTCATGAGGAGACATAAAAGAACTTTTAAACCTTTTTTTCCTCTAAAAACTCCTGCTTGGAATACTTTCTGAGGGTGCTTTAACTTCTGTGCTACGTTTTCATGGGTGTTTTACAAATGTTAGATAAAAAAACTTTCCACAATACGTTATTTTCAGAAGTGTGAAGATTTTTTACAAACAAAAGCTGCAAAAATGTACAAATTGCTGTGTGGTGGAGACATTGGAAGAGCACGAGACCAGGCTAATAAAGATTCTAAACCACCTCAAAGATTATGGGCTGAAACTATCAGCAGATAAGTGCCATTTTTTCAAAACATCTGTAAAATATCTTGGGCACATTGTTGATGCTGAAAGAGTTCATACAGATCCTGATAAGATCTCAGCCTTAAAAAGTTGGCCAGATCCCACTAATTTTAAAGAGCTGAAATGTTTCTTAGGCTTTGCTGGATATACTATCGTCGATTTGTTGAAGGGTATTCTAAGATAGCCAAACCACTGAGCCGCCTCGCTGCTGGCTACTAGAATCGCAAGAGAAATGACACTCCTTATGAACCTACTGTATGTTTGGCAGACAACCAAGACTGCCTATTGACCTTGCCTTTGGCATACACCCAGGGAAAAGCAGCCATAATTCCTATTCAGAGTTGTTACGCCTGGCTCTAGGCCGCAACAAAGAAGCGGGGAGACGAAGCCGGTGTTGGGGGAACATAGGTGCGGTCGGCTGGGCATGACGGAGGAGGAGGATGTTGTTCGTTGACCTGGGCAAGTTCCGTTATGATGTCCCACTGTACTGGAGCCACAATGAGTGTAGGTGGGACGATGGGTTCTGGGTCAGCAGGAGCATCAGGGGTGGTGTCGTGGATTCGAGACAGAGCATCAGTTTTGCCGTTCTTGGAGCCAGGGCGATAGGTTATCTGGAACCGGAAACGAGAAAAGAACAGGGACCACCGCGCCTGGCGAGGGTTGAGGCGTTTGGCAGTACAGATGTACTCCAGGTTGCGGTGGTCGGTCAAAACAATGAATGGTATTGAAGTCCCCTCCAGCCAATGCCTCCACTCACCAAATGCCACCTTCATGGCCAACAGCTCACGATCCCCCACGTTATAGTTGCGCTCAGCATCCGTGAGCTTCCGGGAATAGTAGGCACAGGGGTATGTCTTGCCCGGCTGACAATGACGTTGGGATAGAATCGCCCCGATGCCAGTATTAGAGGCATCCACTTCCACAATGAACTGGGAAGTGGGATCTGGATGGTTTAGAATGGGAGCCTGGGAAAAGCGGGACTTGAGACTCTCGAAGGCCTGCGTGGCCGCAGGTGTCCAGTGTAGCTGACGCGGACCACCCTTGAGTAGCGAGGTAAGCGGTGCAGCGACTGTGCTGAAGCCCCTGATGAACTGCCGGTAGAAGTTGGCGAAACCCAGGAACCTTTGGAGCTCCCGCACAGACTTTGGCTTCGGCCACTGGAGCACAGCCTCTACCTTCCCTTGGTCCATGGCCACCCCCTGAGCACTGATAACGTAGCCCAGAAATGAGATTGATGTCTGGTGGAATTCACACTTCTCCTGCTTGCCGTATAACCGGTGGGTGATAAGGCGTTGCAGGACCTGACGGACGTGGGACACATGCTCTTCTAAAGTGTCAGAGTAGACCAGGATGTCATCTATGTAAACAATAACAAACTTGTTAAGCAGGTCCCGGAAGACATCATTGACGAAGGCCTGGAACACAGAGGGAGCATTGCAGAGGCCGAAGGGCATAACGAGGTACTCGTAGTGGCCCGAGGTTGTAGAGAATGCGGTTTTCCATTCGTCACCCGCACGGATCCGAATGAGGTTATACGCACTGCGCAGGTCCAGCTTTGTTAAGACGCGTGCAGTGCGTAGTTGCTCCAGAGCTGCAGGAACCAGGGGCAGGGGATAACGATACGTCACAGTCACGTCATTCAGGCTGCGATAGTCTATGCACGGTCTCAGACCACCATCTTTCTTCTTAACAAAGAAGAAACCAGCCGAAGCTGGAGACGTGGATGGCTTTATGAAGCCTTTAGCCAACTCTTCCTGGATGTATGCCTGCATGGCAGCTGTCTCAGGCTGAGAAAGCGGGAACACCCGACCTCTGGTTGGCATGGCTCCAGACAGGAGGTCGATGGCACAGTCGTAGGACTGATGTGGAGGGAGCTGTGTGGCACGTTGCTTATTGAAGGCCTCTCGCAGATCCTCATAAAAAACTGGCAATCCCTCCACCTCCCCTATCGTGCTGGTCTCAGCGAGGGTGATGGCTGCGATGGTTGCAAAGTCTGTAGGCCCTCTCATAGCCCGAAGGCAGTGGCGCTGGCAGTGAGTGGATGAGAACGACAGCCTGTGCTCTGACCAGATGATTGTGGGGTCATGTCTCTCAAGCCAAGGCAGACCGAGGATGATGGAACAGCGGGGGGACTCAATCGTGAAGAGACGGAGGGTTTCATGATGATGATCGGGTGCGGTGATCTGGATGTTAGGAGTCAGGAACTGGATACAGCCGGGCCCCAGGGGCCTTCCGTCAAGGGCGGTGACTGCCACCCGGGCATTGCAGGACAGCAAAGGAACATTATGAGTGCGGGCAAAGGATAGGTCAATGAAGTTCCCTGCTGCCCCAGAGTCAATCATGGCCTGTGTTTTTACTACATGGCCGTCAAAGCACAAAGTCACTGGCAAGGTAAAGGTGAGTGTGGAGTCACTCACCGGCCTTGCAGAACGCCGTGGGTGGCGATTGGGACAGGTGTTCAGAATGTGGCCGGGGTGACCGCAGTAGAGGCATAGGTTCTCCCGAAAACGTCTCACTCGCTCCCCTGGAGAGAGTTGGGTGGAACCAAGCTGCATGGGCTTGTGGTTGGAACCGGAGGCCTTCATGGGGAGAGATGAGACGGGCGTGGCAGTCACCATGACTGAGTTCTGCGGCCGCCGGACCCTCAGTAGATTATCGAGCCTGATGGTGAGTGTGATGAGCTGATCCAAATCCAAGTCCACATCACGGCACGCAAGCTCCTGCTGCAACTCTGCAGTGAGCCCCTTTCGATAAGCAGTTTTCAGCGTACTAGAAGTGCAATCAGTACTTGCTGCCAGGGTCCGGAACCGGAGTGAATAGGCAGCTGCGGTCTGCTGCCCCTGCTGGATCCCATATAGCTGCTCACCAGGATCTTTGCCATCCGCTGGGTGATTGAACACGTCGTGTAGCATCCGTGTGAAAGCAGCATATGACTGGAAGGACAGCGCTCCTCCAGTCCAAAGTGCAGCAATCCACTCTCTTGCTTCTCCAGTTAAGAGTGAGCACACAAAAGTCACTTTAGTCTCTTCCGTCGGGTAGAGGAGTGGTTGCTGACGCAGGAAAAAGTCACATTGCAGGAGGAAACCTCTGCACTGCTCAGGATCTCCATTAAACTTATGCGGGAGCGCCAACCTCAGCTCTGAAGGGAGAGCTGGAGGTGGACTAGGTGCGTCGTCTGGCAGGTTAGCTTGAAGGTGTGCTGTGATGGCTTCAGTCGCAGCAGTCAGCAGCTGGAGTGGGCGACTCTGCTCCTGTAGCATGGCAGCATAACCAGCCGAGTCCGACAGGCTGGATACACTTGCTGCTGGATTCATGTTTGGTGAAGTCTTCTGTCAAGAACAGGCAGACAGCTGGATCCAAGTGCAGCAGGTTTATTCGGCACGGACAGGGCAACGGGCGTGATGCACAGCTAAGAGTCCACAAAACGAAATCAGGGTCAGGCAGGCAGGGGTCAAGCACCAGCATGAGGGCATCAGAGGAAAAGCAGAGTAGTCAGGATCCAGGCAAGGTTCAGGGCGGCAGGCAAACAGAGGGTCAGAGACAGAAGATCAGGTCCAGGTATAAACGCTTGGTACTGAAGGCAGGGTGGCACAAACAAATACTTCGCATAGAGTGTGGCTCTGTGTGCTGCTTAAGAAGCAGGTGGGTGATTGTCTGATTGGAGACAGCTGAGCAGGAACCAGGAACTGTGGGCTGGGGCTTCTGGGAGATGAAGTGCAGATGAGGCTCAGGAGAGTTTTAGAATTCAGGCGATGGCTCCCTCTGGTGGTCTGACAGACTGATTCATGACAGGTGACAGTACTTCCTGTAGATTCTATGACTCAGCTATGACTCACAGCGACTCAGACCAATCGCTGAAGATGGGTTGCAAATGGCGATATCCGTTTCAGGAAGTGACGGTGAAAGCAGCGGCCTACTTTCACAAGGAGAGGGAGTAATGCATTTCCAATGGGGGACCTCATTGCTCGCTCAGTCCATTATTTTTACAGTCAATGGGAGAACCAGAGCTCCTGGAGAAACCCCCAAAATAACTTTAAAAAATGTTTTGACTCTTTCTCACATAAAAAAAATGATAGAAAAGAAAACCCCATACTAACTTTCTTTGGTCGTCTTTGTTTTTTTTTTTTTTGCAAAAAAAAAGTAAATATTTAAAGAAAATAACTATAGAAAGTGTAAAAACTATTGGTAGCTAAGAAAATAAAAATAGACCAAGGAAATCCTTTTTTCCCCATTAAGTCATCATCTAATCTCATGCGATCATTTGATCCACCCAAATGAGGAAATCCCTCAAGCAGAGAAGTCATCCATTGTTCTTCGTGGAGACATTTCTTGATGCTTGTTGGGGAGATTTCCAATGCATTGCAGACTTCAGTGGAGCCAGATGTGTCCTCTTCTGTCTTCTCAGAGTGGATCACAGTTGGTCTGGCAAGAGAACTTTCAACATCCAGTTGACCCTCAGAAGCTGGAGCAAGGCTCTGGCTGACATTTTCATCAACCAGCTTCCTCTTTTTGGGTTTTCCTGTTCTCCACTTCAGAAAAGGCTTTTGGTTGTTGGGCCGGTGTTGGTCCTCAGGCAGTGATGGTGATGCCTCTGAGGAAGGATCACTTTCTGTCCTGAAAAGGACAAATCCTTCTCCACAAATCCTTCTCTTCTTTGCTACAGACGAGCATCTCTCTGAGTCTGTCTCTGACTCCAGCTTCCTTTTCTTGGCCGGTGGACTCACAGTTGAAGACATTTCATTGAGATGCTCTCTTGAAAGGTCTCGTGCAGTGGCAAATCTTTTTTTTAATTTAGAAAGTCAATGGAACTTGGAAAACAAATCTGATAAAAATATTCACTTAAAATAAGAGGCCTGGTTGAGAATCTGCTCAATGGTGTCATGGATAGAGCAGACAAACATCTCAAATCCCTCGGTGCTGAAGTGGATTCCATTTTCTTGGAAGAGAAAGCTTGCAGATGGTTTCAGTTTTTCATGCTTGATCACAACACCGTTGAACAATCCGGCGTTCTGTTCAATGGTTTTGTTGACCGTCTTCCTGTCCTCATTGATCTGATCAACTTTAAATTTGCCCCATTTGGATCTTGGAGTTATCCAGGAATAAACTATCTTCATGTTGGGATAAGCTCCATGCAGGTGTGTCAAGTCCTTCAACATGGTATTGACAAGTTCTGACACGTCTGTGATACCCATGTTGTTAGTACCAGCATGCAGAACCAGAACGTCTGGAGAACTCCTTTGTCGGGACATCTCCAAATAGAAGAGACTCAGGACGTCCCTCCAGCGCAGGTTTGCTTTGCCAATCCAGCTGACTGTTACATCGAGCTCAAAGTTTTCCC
>NC_050513.1:1152629-1163754 GCF_002922805.2 Oryzias melastigma
GAAGGATCATTACCGGAAAAGGAAAGGCGCCGCCGCTGCCGCGGAGCGTCCTTTGTCGTCCTCCTCCAGGGCTGAGGCGGACGGAGCCTCCCCGCCCGGACGAGGGTCTGCTGCTGCTGCTGCGGCGACGGGTGGGCTCGCTCCCCCGCTGCCCTCTCGGCCTCCCTCGCCCGGGCGCAACCAACCCCCGCGCGGGTCCTCTTTCCAGACGGCCCCGGGAGGGAGTCAAAACCCTTTGTGCGGGCTCGGCTGCCGGCGCCGGACGACCGTCTGGCAAACCCACGGCGCCCCCCATGCCCGGCCCGGGGCCTCGGAACCGCAAATACCCCTCAGCGCGCCGCGGCGGCCTCACCCTGGCCGTCCGGCGCCCGCCAGGTGCCCGTAGACCCCCCGCTCAAAGCCTCCCCCTGACCGGGGAGCGCCCCTCTCCTTTATTGAAACGGTAAATTCCTGAAGGGAGACCCCCTTCTTCGGCACATTACTGCACCCAAATACCACACTCCTATTCACCATTATCCCGTTCGAATCCCCAAATCCACGGCAGTCCAAATTCTATTATGTTAAGTAATTCCATGCCCAGAAAGTCATCACAACACTAGCGGATCTAGCTGTATGTACCTATACTGACGTCACACGACCTATGACCTACTTATCGGTGGCTGCCCAAAATCTGAGCGACCGTGCTATCTTTGAACGCTTGAAGAGAGTGCACAGGGCCGCGGGTGACAAAATAATTATACGGGGGTTCATTTGTGACATAAATACTAATGTTTTAATGCAGTTTAAGAAAAATAACGATTTTCACCGCACGAGGCCTTGAAGGCTTTTCCTTCTCTGGCATTGTGCTCTGCACCTTGTGGGGGGCCGATGTGGTGCCGTCGTTGGACTGAGGTTGGGATTGTTCTCCTGAAGAGGCCAGGTTAAGACTCTGCTCAATGGTGTCATGGATAGAGCTTACAAACATTTCAAAGATTCAGGACGTCCCTCCAGCACAGGTTTGCTTTGCCAATCCAGCTGACTGTTGCACTGAGCTCAAGGTTCTCCCTGTAGCATTCCTTTGCTGACTGTTTGCTGACAATGATCCAGACCGCCGGCACTTCCCTCTCCTTCTTTGACATCCTTCATGACATCAGCATGACATCACTGAGACATCAAAGCACCAGTGTCGGTTTGAAAGCTGCACACAAAATCCATTTTCTTTTGCAAGTTATTTATTTTATATATGTATATATATTTGATAATTGAATGATTTTAAATATCCCCTAAATTCCCCCTCACTCAGGGTTTACTCAGGAATGTTACATCAAGTGACGTGTTTTGTTACGACGTCTGGCTAACCTCCAGTATGGACGTACACGGGATCTCTTTAAAAGGGTTTATTGTAGTCCAAACGTAGGTGATGATGACGTTCATTCCACGCCAAATTTGAACGTATTTTTAACATTTTTTATTCTGCTTTCTCTGCACGACATTTGAGATGCTGCCTTATCTTCCAGTTCATTTTCCCAAAGCTTCATTTGTAGAGGTAACATGAAATAAAATAATGCATACTCATCTTTTCGCATTTATTGTAGAAAATACACAAGAATTAAATTAGTGGAAAAAAACAAAACAACAGTTCTGGGTTTCTTCACATTTTGTTTTCACACGTTACTTTATTTATTTATTTTTTTCACTGCTTCAATTCTTGTTGTGTATTTTATACAATAAATGACTGAAAATGAGTATGCATTCTTATTATGGCCCACAGAGGTCAAGGACTGCAATGACCACATTGGTTTTGCAACTCAAACATGTACTAAAAGTTCTAAGAAGATCTCTAAAGAAAGAAATAAGTCCAAACAGACATGACCAGTGTGCAGCAAAATGTAAAATCCACGCAGAGATGATACGCTGTACGTGCACGCCGCATGCCACGCACCACCAGGATGAGATCAACACAGCAGGAAGTCTCAGTGACTAAATGCAGCATTTTCAGGCTGGAAATATTGATATTATTTCACTTTGATTGAAACAAAAAGACAAAACATTTAGGTCAAATTCACGTTTTTATCAGACTATTTTAATTCTGATTCAAAACAGAACACAAATGAACTGGATGAGAAAACTCCCACAAACCCTCCAGCATCCTGTTGTTCCTGGATCTGCTCTTCAACCATTGGACATGTTCTCCTCTACGGTACCCTGTTGCTGACTCTGTCGGTACTCCAGCTGCCTCAGGAGTCCCATAAGCCAACCAGGATTGTGGGAATCCTTCCTCAGTTTACTTCTGTGTAAATGTGGTCTATGTTCGTCCATATACCATGTGTACGTTTTCAGCACATGCTGAATTGTTAACACCATATTTACCATATTTAGTTGGTAGTTAGGAGGACCCGGTCTTCCTGATGTGTCTCAAAGGGATAAAGTTCCCCCCATGTCCTCCTGGGAGAGTTCATTGCCCTCATGGACAGACGGAAGTAACGTTTAAACAGTTAACCCAGGTGAAGAGTAAAGTAATAAAGCCTGTGTTCCTTCAGCCTGAGTTTTGTACATTCTGGAGTTCAACTAGAAAAAAAGACATAATTTTGGCATAAATCTGCTGAAACATTAAGACAGATTTCTGCAGTTTTTCTTCCTTCTGCCACAAAGGGCAACGGTTCTTCCCATAAAAGAAACCTTCCAATGCAGCGAAAAGATCAATTTTTAATTATTTTCCATTCTGTCATCTTACATGTCCTTCTTTTATTCAAGTCGAATTGGCAGCGTTCCTTCTCCCAGCTTTTGTTTATCGATTTAAGTAAAGTTAACATCAATGGAAGGGCCTTATTAAAAATTGAGAGCGTGTCAGAACGTATAGGCTGTGCGTCTGTGTAGGCTTACACATGAAAGATGAATTTAACACATTTAGACCCAAGGCGCTCTTTAATCAACTGCAAGAGAACAGAGAGAAGTATGAAAAGATACCAGCTTCAAAAAGGACAATTTGAGAGACATGATAGAAGAATAAAAGGCCTTTTGAAGGATTGCAGGTAAGTCCTTTTATTGGGAAATAAATGTGGTCATTTGGATTCAGCCGGAGACTAATTTGTTTAAAAAGAAAAATGATCTTTTACAGTAATTCTATCATGATAATATTCACAAGCTAATATTGATTTGTGTGTTTGCTGAAGACCATTAGAGGCAATAATGGGACTCTGTCGTCGGAAAACTTTACTAAAATGATTTCTTTTCAGCTTCCTCGCCTCTGTAAATGCTAAAGGTGATGCTGAGGTGAAGGCTGCCAGTAAGAGGACGGCTCTCCTGCCTCTATCTTTCATCGCAGACGCGTGAAGCCGTACCCCGCCCCCTGCCCACCCGTCCGTCTGGTATCAGCTGCCTGATCACGCTCCTGGAGTCCAGTCCGTTTTAATCACTCTCGGCTCGCGCTGCTTCCAGCCACCATCACTGTTACTGAGAGTTAAAAAAAAAAGAAAGGAGGGAGAAGCGGAGCTGAGGGGAATACAAACCAGCCTGCTGGAAGTTCATGATGATCAGCAGTGATCCAGCCGGCGAGGTGGCAGGAGCGTTTAGGTTGTTAGGTATGTTCCTGTTTTCACCCACAGAAACTGTGAAGTGTCCCGTTTTCCCCGAGAGTCTGCTCATGGGAACTCCTGTAAAGCAGGTTAAAAACAACTTGAAGCTGCTTGAAGCTTTTTGTTGGCAGTCTTTTCATAAACAGCTGCTTTTACGACATAAAATGAATAAACATGGAGGTGTTAATGTCTCTGTAACGTCAGGAGGAGTTCATGAGTTCAGCCTCTCTGCTTTGATAACTGTGAGCACAGAAACAAAGAGGCCTTCAGGGGTTTTTGACCTCATGATGGAGCTTCAGTTCCATGTAGCAACACTGACATCTGCTGGTGGAAAGAAGAACTACAGCACCATTTCCAAACAGTTCATAAGTAAAAACATTAAATGCTGAATTTGATCGGTTTAGTTCTTTTTGTTGTTTTTTTTGCTTTGTAGTGAGAACATTTTGATGAAAAAAGTAAGGAACATATTCTGTACATGTACATATTCTTTTTATAAAGTTTATTGAAAATGTTGTTTTTTGTTCTAATTGATAAATTGATTTAACTTTAAAACAGTTGGTTTTAAAGGAGATCATTTTAACCAACACTTTATCTGTAAAAATTGTCAATTTGAGGCTTTCTTGACAATTTAGAAATCGTTTAAGAAGTTAATTAGTTAAGAATCATTTTAGGATGAAAAATCTAAGACTTGAAGGGAAAACATTTCGAGTAAACTTGATTGTTATAAAAATATATTATAATAATAAATCAAATTAATTTGATTCATTACCATAGCTTAAAAACAACATAATAAAAAGTACTAAATAACACTGAGGTACAATAAATGACACAAAGAAGTGTCTGATAAATAATGTAAAAACTTTAAACATCAGGTATCAGCTATCTGCAGTCAATAAAATCAATACTTTAATAATAAAGGGTTGTTTTTTTTTATTTAAACAAAACAAAATAATTGAGAAAAATGCAACACGGTGTATTTAGTTCCGGTTGTGGCCAGTAGGGGCGCTGTTTCCGCTTGGCATCTCTTTCTCTGCCTGTAAAGGAAGCAACAAAACACAACCACGTGTTGTCTGAGCATGCGCAGTGCTGATTCTAGTTGCACTCGGACTGAATGGTTTCCTTTTCGGACAAAATGAGGAATATCTTGTGTTTTTCCTGTGAATTATGAGCTGAAACAGAGAACTGGAGTGAATCTGAGCACAGGTTAGACTCTACTCATGAATACATGTTATAAGTGTGAGTTTTTATCCTTGTTTTGAAAAGCTTCTCCTCTCTCAGCTGTCAGTGTCAGATGGAGAGTGAGGAGGATGCAGGAGCTGCAGCCATGCTGTGGTCCATCCAGGAGGCCGTGGAGAGGCAGACGCTGCAGATCGGAGCCTCCGCCTGCGGGGCCACAGCTGTGGTGGACGTCCTGAGGGCCCTGGGTTTGGACGTGGCTCCAGAGGAGGCCGACCGCTGCGTTCAGACCCGTCTGAGGAGGAACGAGGCGCCGCTGCCCGACTACCTGCTGTCCCGCAGTGAAGCTGGTGAACGCTCCCCGCCTCCAGCTGAGGTGAAGATTGAAAACACAAACTGAAAGAGTCTGTGGTTCTTCCAGGTGCGACGCACGCTCAGCTGATCACAGGCGCGCAGCAGGCCAGCGGCGGGAAGGTGAGGGGGCGCTTCTTCCACTTTCATCCTCCCAGGAAGGTCAGGCTGGTCCCCTGGCTCGCACGCTGGATCCGCAGAGGCGCCGTCCCCGTGGCGACCATGAACATGCAGGTGGGCGTCCCTGAGGGCGAGGAGGTCCCCGACGCCTGGCACCATCAGCTGATATTTGGAGTTGCTCCAAACGCCGTTTTCATGACGAACCCTCTGGATGTGGGTGAGTCACTGCAGAAGAAGAAGATTGTGGCAGGAACGTCTTCGTCACTTTTTGTTTCTTGAAGTGAGCGAGGAGGAGCTGCACCAGAGGATCTGCAGCGACTCGGTCCTCCTGATTCGCCGTGACGACGTCCTGCAGAGATTAACCCCCGACTGCTCACTGTCCAGCCTCTCCGATCACTCGTCCGACCCGCGATGGCGACTCCTGGATGTTGAAGGTGAAGCAGCATCACCTCCTCCCTGTGCTGGAATCTTTTCTCCTAAAACGTCCTCCTGTCTTCAGGTCAGGTGAAGAGGATGATCCAGGAGGAAGATCAACCAAAGAAGAGCCACATCTGCATCCCTGCAGCCTACAGCTCCGGGGTGACGCTCTTCGTTCTCCACGAGTCAGAGCTGTCACAGGAGCTCCTCAGCGCTCCTGAACTCCCAATCATTTAAAACATGGACTCTTTATTCTCTCAGTCTGTTGGTTTCTTCATCAAGCTGGAGAAGCTCCTGGTTTGATCATTTACTTACTTCATTTGACCTAAATGGATTATTTTAAAAGTCTGACCTGAACTCCTGAGCTGATTCAATCAGCTTAATTTAGGGCTGTGAATTTTGACCCGTTAATGGGCGTGATTAATAGAACATAATTAATTTGTTAATATCGATTAATCGCGCTCAGACATCCTGTGAAATCAACGTTATAAAACTGTCTAAATTAAACTTTTTTGTATTCTGTGATTGACATTTTATTAAATTAAACAGATAATAATGCATCTATATGTAGCTTCTGAACAAACTCAATCTTTTATTTTAATAAATAAAGTGCAGAACGAACGTCATTCTGACGGCTGTAATGCAGCAGCAGTGCACCTGCTATGGGGGGCGGAGCCAAACGGAGCTGTCTGCTAGTAGAAATCCAACAACGAGGAAACTGATCATTATTTTATTTTGGGATGGAGACCGACATGAATTTTCCACAATAACAAGCACCAGCATTGTCTAAAAATTGCAGAAACTGTGGTTCTTCGCAAAAGTCTCGCCCACCGACATGTCCGAAATGTGCAGTGGACAGACACGCCCCCAAATGTGTAGATTCCAGCCAACCTGAAGTCCAGCTGTATCAAAATTCTCCCAAAAAATGTTTATATTATTTTTCACAAACACAATAAAGAAAATGTATGAAGAAAAAGAGAAAAAAAAACAGAATTCCAGGAAAAAATGTCAAATAGACAGCAGTGAGAAATTCTTGTTTTTTGGGGGCCGCCTGGTGTGACTTTGACCTGGATTTTTTTGTATATTCCTTCAAAAACATGTTTATTAGTTTGTTGAAAAATTTTATTCTTGCTGATTTTATGAAGTTACACCTAAAACTTTCATTCTATGTTGTCAAAACAGTTTGTTAAACATTTTTGGTGTTTCCACAGCAAAATAAATCTCATTTTTCCAGATGGAATTTTCTGTTTTTGCATAATTTTATGTGTAGTGTGTGAATATAACATGTAAAAATGACTAAATAAAGGTAGTGTCACACAGGAGAGGTTGTGCTGAATAAAATGATGCCAAATAAGCAGCAGGTACTGTTTCAAATTCAAAATACAGAAAATTCAAAAAGTAAACAAAACCTGAGTTTTTAGACCCTTAAAGGGTTAATAATAAACGTTTTAAATTTACAATTTTGCGTGTGATTTCATATTATGATTATTTGCAGATAATGAGCAGCTGGCAAATACTCTAACTGAAAAAAGGTGATTAATCACGATTCATTTTTTCCAGATTTGCGATTAATAAGTTAATTTTTTTTATTGATTCCTGGCCCTAATTTAATTTTAGCTTTTGAGATGAAAGATTGTCATTTATTAGCTCTAACTCCGTTTATTTTTGATGGTAATATAGTCATTTAGTTTAAATATTCTCCAACAAGCCCATAGAACCAGAGCAAGTGTGTTTAGATCTTTAGGTTCTAAATAATAATCAGGTACTGTATAATAATAATACTAATGTGGGTGATTTGAGTTGTTCTCACTCAAAATATTAAACCAATGTATTTTCAATTCAAAAACATGGTTTTCTCTAAACTAAGCACCAAAATTGATAGGAAAATATATTTTAATGCAATTTTTAAACCCAGCCTTATTGTTAATGCAACTAATTAATAAAATTAATAATTTACTAACTTCAAGATAGTTGATTACATTTTTATCGGTAGTTTATCTTTAAATAATATTTTTTCACGCTTCACATTTCTTCTGATCTTACTTTTACCGTTTAAAAACACACGTTTTTTTCTGTTTTATAGAATATTTGTTCGTGCTAGCCTAATATTCACTACAAATCCCATGATGCAACTCGACCGTCACGCCCCAAGGAAGTTTTCCCTAAAAAGTTATCCCAAATCAGTCTGCACGTGAGCTTCGAAGCCTTTAGGGTTTCGGGTTCGCTCTTGTCGTGTTTTGTCGCAGTTTCATCAAAGTTCGCGTTTAACCTCGTTCCATTTTCCCGCGCCGTGTCGCTCCAGGCTCACGTGCGTTTTGCTCGCGAGGACACTCCACGCGGGTCTGCAGCAGCTTCAGTCTGTAGGCGGGGAGCAGCGAATCCACAACGGGGCTCCGACTATTTCCTGAGACACTAAGCTTTCGGGTTAGTGTTTAAAATTGCTTTTTTATTTTAAACGCAAATTTGTGTTAAATAAATATTAATGTTTTTTATTCTTGTGACTTAGAAAGATATTTATATAAATCTGCATTAAAACTTTATTTAAAAATATGTTGTACAAAAAAATAAATCAAGTATTGATTTTGTTTTTAGTATAATTAGGCTGAAAAACTTTCAATTCATGATATTTTTGATGATCTAAACAGGAATTTCTTCAGCAAAATAATTTAATTTAAATTAGACTTTAAAATATTGATTGTAATGTTCATGAATGTTGTCATGACTAAAACATTTTGTTTTATTTAATTGATATTTATGCGTTTATATTCACTGAAATTGTTGCAGAGTCTGCTTTTTGTGTTGTTACAAATTAAAAACTGAATCTAGGATTAAGAGTTTCTTCCTCTGTATTCACTTTATATTTACTTTTAATTGATAGTTCACATTTTTGTTATTCAGTATTTAATTTTCTTTGATTTTACTTCTCTTGTCTGAACTGTGAGTCACATGATCAGAGGGATGAGACTAATCACAGACATGTGAGCTGCTGTAACCTCCCTGTTCTTTAGCATTTAACGAAAATAAACCTTTAACGTTTTTGGATCAAATGGCTGAGAATAATTTAAAAAATAAAATCCTAATTTATAATTTCATAAATTCACATACATTAGTTTAAGTAAATGCATGAACAGATTTTAGTTTGTATATTATCACATTACAACTAAATATTTCTATATTTTCTTCTCATTTTTTTAATCTCTTAACAGTTATTTTTTTAAAATAATTTTATGTCTTTTATTTATTTTTTCCCTCTCAGATATAGTTTGGAGTTTAGATTTTTATCTGCAGAGCTGCATTGATCCAGACCTTTGTTTTCTTCTGATCACATTGACGACTCAAACTACATGTTTGTTATCTTTCTTCTGATTGAGTGGAAACTCACTGGAGGGTTGAAAGGTGAAGAAACTCAAACCTAAAACGTTTTTTCAGATGCAGAAATTGATTTTTTTTTTGCATTTATCGTTCAGATAAAGCAGCAGCAGCTCGTTTACTGTAGATCTTAACGAGCTGGCTCCACGCTCGACTTGATGATTGGATCGCAGAAAAGGTCATCCGCTGACCTCATGTGCAGTCAAAGGGAATGATGGGAAATTTTTTTCAGCTAATTAAATCCCGACTAACACATTTTCATCTGATTGATTCTGAAAGTTCAACCTCTGTGACATCACAGACTGGAAGTCGTAGCCATGGGGGAGCGGGTGCTGGTGGTCGGCGGCGGAGGGCGGGAGCACGCGCTGGCCTGGAAGCTGGCGCAGTCGCCGCAGATTCAGCAGGTCCTGGTGGCGCCGGGGAACGCGGGGACGGCCCACTGCGGGAAGATCAGCAACTCTGGTAAATCTGAAGGAGCGTCCCAGATATCAGCTGGTTTTATTTTGAAGGATGAGTTGTGTTACTTCCTGTGAGAGACAGGAAGGAAGGAAGTTTGGAAGTTATTATGGGATGGTGAAATTTTGCAGATTTTCATGTTTTCCCTCAAAATAAAGAAAAAAAACACTTTTGTTCCAGCGATCTTCACCCAAGTTTCCAGCACACGCCGTCAGATTGAGTCTACAACCACAACTGAAGTTTTATTGACCTTTGACCTCGGAGAAAGGCCGCCATCTTGAATTTAAAAAAAAATTAACTCCTTACATTGATTTAGATCTATCGCCTCGTAACTTCTCGAGTATCATTGAGAAGCTACTTGGGGGGATGTTCGTTTTAAAGTTCATAGATTTTGAACGACGTTAGCATGGTTAGCCAACACAAGTGGCGTTCCCCTGTTGGTCGCACATTTAAAACTGGAATACTGTAAAAATTTAATGGATGAATCGTCGGCTCAAGCTGAGCGAAATAACATAACATACAATGTTGAAATATCAGGAATGTGGGCGTGGCTAATAAAAATTCCATTGCTAAGGAAATCCAAAAATGTACTTGTGTCGATTTTTCTAAAAACTGCATGGATCTGTTCGTCACCTCCAGACGACAAAAAAAGTGGTTACTATGGAGATAAATGTTTGTTTTTATGAATTTGGAGTAGTAATGGAGGGTGAGGGGTGTGTCATGTTGAAGGCATGTCGGACCTCAATAAGTGACTGTTCTTTGATTGGACACACCAGAATGTGATCTGTTCTGCAGTTCTAGGATGAAAAGTGGGAGGAGCATGCTCTAATTGGGGTTAAAATTTACTCCTTGGTGGTTTTTAGCTTAAGATTTCTCAGTTCTGAATTGTTGTTGCTCTTCGGCGCCTGCAGAAGTCTCTGTGAGCAACCACGCCATCCTGGCTCAGTTCTGCAAGGATCATCATGTGGGTCTGGTTGTAGTGGGGCCCGAGGCGCCGCTGGCGGCAGGTGAGTGATGCCTCGTTTCCTCCTCCTCCCACATTTGGTGGATTGGGTCTTGAGCTGCGGCACGCCCGGCAGGAATCGTGGACGACCTGACGGCGGCGGGAGTTCAGTGTTTCGGACCTTCGGCCAAAGCGGCTCAGCTGGAGGCCAGCAAGAGCTTCGCCAAAGCCTTTATGGAACGCCACGGCATTCCTACAGCTCGCTATGGATCCTTCAGCGACCCGCAGGAGGCCTGCAGCTTCATCCGCACGTATGTGGCTGTTGTTACGGCAACCACGCTCCGCAGAACGCCACTCACCTGAACCTGGTGGTTTGCAGGGCAGACTTCCCCGCTCTGGTGGTGAAGGCCAGCGGCCTGGCGGCAGGGAAGGGAGTGATCGTGGCCAAAGACCAGGAGGAGGCCTGTCGGGCTGTGATGGACATCATGAAGGTACACAATAAAATAGATTTGATTGAAAACATTTGTTTACAATATGTTCCACCTTTCGGCGTATCCCTTTCGAGGTGAAACAGCACCCACTGTTGTGCATCAGCTATTGAATCAAAATAAAATCTAATGGAAAACCATAAATTACTATACATTTCTATGAAAGATGAACCACGTAAGTTCAAATCTGTTTTCATTTTCTTTTTCTGCATCATTTTAGACAAATTCAGGATTTATTTTTTTTTTTTTTT
>NC_050513.1:1163761-1166748 GCF_002922805.2 Oryzias melastigma
AAGAGGTCACTCCAGTGACACGATCCCCCCAAAAAACCTAAAATTTTCATTTTTTATCCATTTATTTGCAGAAAATAAAAGCTAGAATTATTATTTGATGCATTTTGGAAAAAACATTTAAATATTTAATGATTTAGATTATGAAGGAAAGCTTTCATTATTGAGTGTTTCATTAATTCTGATTGTGTGTTTAGATAAATTTAAGGGTGTAAAACCCTAAATTACCATACATTTCTATAAAATGTCGAGTAAAGATTAAGCTGAACAAAAGGGGTGGGACTACACTCGTTGAAATGTTTCATTTTTTCTTTCTGGAGGTTTTTTTTTGTTTTTTTTTACAAATTTAGGATTTTTGTTTTGTTTTTTTTAACCGCAGATACCAGGTATGTCCACAAGAGGGCACTGCAGTGACGTGATCCCCCTAAAAAACTATAGTTTTCATTTCAGTGACATTATCCAGAAGAACCTTAAATTGATCACTTAATTTCACAGAAAATTAAAGCTAGAAATTATTATTTTGGAATTATCATTCAAATATTTGATGATATATTAAAAGTGTTTCATGAATTCTGAAGGTGAGCTTAGAAAAATGTAAAGGTGATGCTTAAAAACTGCCGCTTTTTGAGCAGAAAAGTGACGACTGCAGTTTCTCCCCGAAGGACGGAGCGTTCGGATCAGCAGGAGAGACGGTGGTGGTGGAGGAGCTCCTAGAAGGAGAGGAGGTGTCGGTGAGTTCTTGTGACGGTTGCGTCGTCGTCCTGCTGCGCTGGAGCGCGCTCATCCTCCGTCTTCCTGCAGTGTCTGTGCTTCAGCGACGGCACGTCCGTCTCGCCGATGCCCCCAGCTCAGGATCACAAGCGGCTGCTGGACGGGGATCTGGGTCCGAACACGGGCGGCATGGGAGCTTACTGCCCCACCCCTCAGGTACTGAAGAGGAGGTGGTTTCGGCTCCTCAGATGATGGCAGAACCTCTCAGAGTTCCTCTCTTTAGGTGAGCCAGGAGCTGCTGCAGCAGATCACAGAGTCGGTTCTACAGAAGACGGTTGACGGGATGCGAGAGGAGGGAGCTCCTTACGTAGGTGAGAGCCACTTCCTGTCACATCTGGACGAATGCAAACTCTGCTTGTATTCACACACCTGCTGCACAGGTGTGCTGTACGCGGGGCTGATGCTCACCGAGCAGGGGCCCAAAGTCCTGGAGTTCAACTGCCGCCTTGGAGACCCGGAGTGTCAGGTGAGTTTGGAGATTCTGGATGGAATCACATTTTTATTTAAGTAGAAAAGTTAATTAAGTAGAAAATATTAAGATTCTAAAAAAAATGTCATAAATGTCCTTAAAAAAATGGAATAAATGACGGATGTAATCCTAAAAGTTGACCACCAGAGGGAGACATTAGATTTAAATAAATTAATTCAACTGATATTGGAAGCATAAAAATGTAGTTCTTAACCAAAAGATTTTCAATTATAAACTCCTTTTTTTTGTTTTAAAAAAACTTTGTGAAAAGATCAATTTTATTTAAAAAATGCTCCACCTTTTTGTCAACAATTTTATTTAAATTTTATAATAACATTTAAAAATTAACTCAGTTTAGTAGTAAAATATATTTTTGTCTATATAGTTTATTATTAAATTAGATAGAAATGTTAAGTCCTTTATAAAAAAAAAGTGTAAAACTGATGCTTTCTACCAAGACACAAAAAGGGGGACAATGTATAAACTGCTGTTTTAATTTTGAGAACAATACAATTTGTACTTTTCTTGTGGAACTGTGTAAATGTCTTAAAATGTCATCAATTTTATGTTCAATTTAAATTTTAGACTGAAAACATTTTTTTTAATTCGTCACTTTAGGTAAATACAACTATTTATTTTTATTTTTAGACCCTAAAAGTCAAATATTTATTTAAGTATATTAAGTTTAATAAATTAGAGAATGTTAAAAAAATTAAATCAAATGAAGGAGCACTGTGGTCTAATGTAATTTATATATACATTATATAATTAAATATCTAGCAGATGGAGACATTTATCACAAGTAAAAGCCATAAAAACGGGTTTAACAGAGCATTAAAAACTGTTTTTTTTTTCTCTTGTTTTTGACAAAAAAACAAAAGGAGAAACCATAAACTGCTGTTTGTGATTTAAAACGTCTCTCTAAAAATATATTTTTATATATACCTTGCTTTTCCATTGTGCTTGTTTTATTTTCTTAATATTAAGAATTTTATTTAACATTTTGATTTAAAACATTTAAAAATCAACCCACTTTAAGTTAAAAAAAAACATTTTTAAGCCTTCAAAGTAATTTTATTATTCTTATTATTATTAAAATAGCAAAAAATGTTATGTTTCTAAATCTAAATTAAATAAATCAAAGAATGTCTGTCATTCCATGAAATGTCCACCAGATGGAGCCGTTTTCCAGGTCTACAGTCATCTTCCACCTTTCAGCTTATCCCTTTTGGGGTCTCCACAGCGTAACAGCACCCACTGTTTCGCATCAGTGATTTGGCAGAGTTTTTACGCCGGATGCCCTTCCTGACACAACCCTGTACTTGAGGGGCACTGGGACCCAGTTAGGCAGCAGCATCAAGGGTCTTGTCTAAGGACCCAATCTGGGTGGGGATCAGTGGACAGATCGAACCCAGGCCCTTCACCTGGCCCACTGAGCCATCCAGCCGCCAAGGCCATATAAACAGTGATATTTTAAGTATGAAATCCTCAGGGTTTTTTTTTTAAATAAAAATTGTATTTAAAAAAATTATAAACTGATGTTTGAAATTTAATGAAAACTGAAAAGTTTATTTCCACCTCTCTGTTGTACATTTTGTACATGTTTCAAAATGTTTTAGTTTTTAGTAGGCGTTTTGTATTGTTTTTCTCCCTTTTTTAGTACTTTAACTTTTAATTTATTAGAAAATGTTGCATTTCTGAAGAAAAAGCCCGAGTTTGAATTTAAACTAGAATTGCAATTCCTGAAGAA
>NC_050513.1:1166872-1201165 GCF_002922805.2 Oryzias melastigma
TGCTTTCAGCAATCAGACAATAAAATCAAGGAACAGTCGAGTTTGGTGTATTTCTACAATATGTCCACCAGAGGGAGCCATTTTTACTATTAATAACCATATGCATTGTTTTATCTGATTTTTACAGTCTAAAAAATGCTGCTTTGTCAAAAAAAGATGAATTGAAAATAAAAATGTATAAACTGAGAATTTCTCAAAGATTTCGTACCTTTTAATATTTTCTACTTTTCTATTATGTGTAAATGTCATAAAAATGCTGTTAATGCCTTTTTCAGAAGTGGAGTAAAAAAAACAAGTTTTAAAGTGAAAATGAAACAACCAAAAAAATGATTAAAAGCAGAAAAAGGTTAAACATTTACCCACTGCTCACCATTTTATTTTCCATCAGAAAAAGTGTGAACATTCTATCCTCTGAAGCTTTGATAACAGATATTAAACATATTTTGTCCTGATTATATACCTTTTTAAATGTACCCCAATGAATTAACTCGTTAGGTTAAATGATTCATAATTTTCTGCTCTGTTTGCCGTTTGATCTTTTGTGTGTGAAGTCGGCAGCCTGCAGAGTTGATCTCTGACCTGACCTCTGCGCTCCAGGTGCTGCTGCCGCTGCTGCACAGCGACCTGTATCAGGTCTTCATCAACACCCTCAACGGGAAGCTGGCCTGTAACGCCCCCGTGTGGCAGCAGGACGGCTCTGCGGTGACGGTGGTCCTGGCCAGTGCCGGATACCCCGGTTCCTACAGGAAGGGCGTGGAGGTCTCAGGTGCGGCTGGCGCCCTGCGCCTGCATCAGGTGTGTCTCTGGGTCTCTCACGGCGCGTCTGTCCCGCAGGTCTGTCTCTGGTTCAGGACATGGGGCTGCAGGTTTTCCACGCCGGCACTGCTCTGAAAGAAGGGGGCGTGGTCTCCAGCGGCGGCCGGGTCCTGACCGTCACGGCTGTCCGACCTACCCTCGAGGCGGCTCTGCTGGCGGCCAATCAGGGCGTGGCGACCATCGGGTTCCAGGGCGGCGTGTACCGGCGCGACATTGGACATCAGGCCATCGCTCACCTGAAGCGGCGCAGGTGAGCGTGCGTCATGTGACGTCTGCGCATCAGGAGGTCTGTCTGCAGCTGCTCTGTGTGCCGACAGAGGCCTGACCTACAGGGACAGCGGGGTGGACGTCTCCGCAGGAAACCGGCTGGTGGACGCCATCAAGCCTCTGGCCAAAGCCACGGCGCGCCCCGGTAACGCAGCAGGAAGCGCCGGTCCAGACGGGGTCGGCGTGGACGACTGACCCGTGTGTTGTCTTCAGGATGTGACGCTGAACTTGGAGGCTTCGCCGGGCTCTTTGACGTGAAGGCCGCTGGCTTTGTGGACCCCATCCTGGTTTCTGGGACGGACGGCGTCGGGACTAAGCTGAAGGTCCGTCTCAGGAGCGCCACTCCGCCGGTCTGATGGCGGTCTGACCGTTTCCGTGTGTTCAGGTCGCTCAGGCGTGTGGGAAGCACGGCAGTTTGGGTCAGGACCTGGTGGCCATGTGTGTGAATGACGTTCTGGCTCAGGGCGCCGAACCGCTCTTCTTCCTGGACTACTTCTCCTGTGGCCGCCTGGACGTGGATGTAGCCGCCGCCGTGGTGGGCGGCATCGCCAAAGCGTGTGAGCTGGCCGGCTGCGCTCTGCTGGGTGAGGAGGCTGGGTTTGAAGACGTCGCTTTATGCTCTAGTTCGGGTTCAAACTAGGGCTAGATCGATTATCTTAATAGTCGACTAATCACAGATTATTTTTCCCAATTAGTCGACTAATCGGATCACGTGTAAAAGTGGATGTAAAACACACATCTTAACCATCATTAACTTTAAACTAACTAAAAACTAGATATATTCAAACTAACATCATCTACAAAAATGCTAGTGTGAATGCTGTAAGCTGAATTTGACAGCTGAAGATGCTGAAATTGTAGCTAAAAACACTGAAGTTGATAGACAGCTAAAATATTAGTCAAATGCCAAATTAGCCAAAAAAAGCCTAGGTTAGCCAAAACAGCTAGCATGTAGCTGAAATATTAGCTAAACTCCAAGTTAGCCTGAAAATTTTATAAAAATCCCAAATTAGCCAAAACAGCTAGCATGTACGGGAAATATTAGTTAAACTTCAAAATAGTCAAATGCCAAATTAGCCAAAAAAAAGCCTAGGTTAGCCAAAACAGTTAGCATGTAGCAAAAATATTTGCCAAATTCCAAAACATAGCCTAAAAAACTAAAACTAACTAAATAAAAAAGCTTAAGTTAGCCAAAACTGCTAGCATGTAGCTCAGATATTAGCTACATTCCAAAACGGCATAAAAAAAACAACAAAAAATCCTAATTTAGCCAAAATAACTACCATGTTGCTGAAATCTTAGCTAAATTCCAAAACAGCCTAAAAAACCTTAATAGATGCCAAAATACTTCAGAGAGCTCGCAGAACGTTATTATAACTTTAAACTTTATTACACTCTGACTTCTTATAATATAAAGAACGACTAAATTACTATTAAATTAGTTGTCGTCTATTTTAATAGTCGATTCGTCGACTAATCCTGGGAGCTCTAGTTCTAACGGTGTTCCCTGTCAGGCGGGGAGACGGCGGAAATGCCGGGCGTGTACTCTGAGGGGGAGTACGACCTGGCCGGGTTCTGCGTGGGCGCCGTGGAGCGCGGCGCTCTGCTGCCCCGACTCCAGGAGATCGCAGAGGGAGACCTGCTGATCGGGGTGTCCTCCTCCGGAGTCCACAGCAACGGCTTCAGTCTGGTCCGCAAAGTTCTGGAGAGAGCCAAGCTCAGCTACAGCTGCCCCGCCCCCTTTGGAGAAGCGGGTCAGACCGTCGGTAAGTCACTTCCCTTTACCCTTCACAATAAAATACAAGTTTTTGTGAACTTCTAGTTTGTTTTGTCTTTATTGTGCTTAAAGAAAAGTCATAAGTGGCTTTTGGTTTAAATTTAATGGAAAGGTTTTTTTTTTTTCTTAGATTCATGTACCGATTTTAAATAAAACTTTATTCAAACGTTCACATTTTACAGCAAATTTGTCATTAAAGAAACTTTATCTAAAATCTTTTTGGGGACGGTTTTCTGTTTCCAGGAGAAGTTCTTCTGACTCCCACTAAGATCTACAGCCGCCTCCTCCTCCCCGTGCTCCGCAGCGGCGCCGTCAAGGCCTACGCCCACATCACAGGCGGGGGGCTGCTGGAGAACATCCCCCGGGTGCTGCCGGAGAAGCTGGCGGTAGATTTAGGTGAGACCCACTGAGGTTTTCCAGACGTTCGGGGTCGGGAGCTCATCGCTGCTGTCTCCTCAGACGCCTCCAGGTGGAGCATCCCCGCCGTCTTCTCCTGGCTTTACAAAGAGGGGGGCCTGAGCGAGGAGGAGATGGCCCGCACGTTTAACTGCGGTCTGGGGGCGGTGCTGGTCGTGGCCCCCCCGGATGCTCAGAGGGTGCTGCGACAGCTGCAGGAGGAGGAGGCCTGGATCGTGGGTTCTCTGGTTCACCGGCAGCCAGGTGAGACGGACTTCAGTCTGAGAGAACTTTCTTTTTTTAAGTGTTTTCTGATGCAGGTTCACAACCTGTGTTGGTCCGCAACCTCAACCAAAGTCTGACGAAGGCGGGGCCAGCAGAACAAAAGGACGGTTACCACGGCAACAGCACCACACCCCAGAAGAAGACCAGAGTCGGAGTTCTCATTTCCGGCACAGGTGAGTTTGGAAACGTTTTTTTGATTTTTCTGGAAGGTGACACTGGTCTCTGTGCGCCGCAGGAACCAACCTTCAGGCGCTCATCGAGCAGACCCGACGTCCGTCCAGCTCGGCTCAGATTGTGGTCGTCATTTCCAACAGACCCGGTGTTCAGGGACTGAAGAGGGCGGCACTCGCTGGCATCCAGACACGGGTAGATGACAACCTGAGGAGTTTTTAGTGAAAATATGTTTAATAATAATTACAGATTGAATGTTGAAATTATAACTAAACACTGATTGTTTTTTCCCACTAGTCGACTAATCAGGTCATGCAAAAAGGGGATTTAAAGCACACATCTTAACCATCGTTAGCTTTAAAATAACTAAAAACTAGATGTATACTGTAGCATTACCTGTGATAATGCTAGTGTGAATGCTGTTAGCTGAGTTTTGCTGCTGAAGATGCTAGTGCTGATAGCTAAAGATGCTAAAATTGATAACTAAAAACGCTGAAGCTAATAGCCAGTTAAAATATTAGTTGAATGCCAAATTAGCCTAAAAAACTGACAAAAGTCTAAGTTGGCCAGAACAGCCAGCATGTCGCTGAAATATTACCTAGATTCACAAACAGCCTAAAAAGCTTCATAAAAAAGCCTACATTAGCCAAAACAGTTAGCATGTTGGCTGGAATATTAGCTAAACTCCAAATTATCCTAAAATAAATGAAAATAGCCTAAATTAGCCAAAGCGACTAGCATATAGCTGAAATACTATATTAGCTAAACTCCAATTTAGCCCAAAAAAAATCCTAAATTAGCATTAAACAGCTATCACTTTCAACTGTACTACAGTCTGACTCCATATAATATAAAGTAACGAGTACTCCACTATTAAATTAGTTGTTGACTATTTTAATAGTGGATTAGTAATCGATCAGTCAACTAATCGTGGCAGCACTAGTTGAGATGATGGAACTTTTTGTCCCAAAATCTAAAGTCAGTTTGTAGTTGGAGAAACTCCTCGTCTCCTCCAGGTGGTCGACCACAAACTGTTTGGCAGCCGTGCGGAGTTTGATGGAACCATTGACCGCGTTCTGGAGGAGTTCGGCGTGGAGCTGGTGTGTCTGGCCGGGTTCATGAGGATCCTCACTGGAACGTTTGTGAAGAAGTGGACAGGTGAGTCGATGACGTCGCTGTGATTCCATCGGGGAGCCGTTAACTCACCGCGGTTCTGCTGCAGGTAAGCTCCTGAACATCCACCCGTCGCTGCTGCCGTCATTCAAAGGGGTGAACGCTCAGAAACAGGCGCTGGAGGCTGGCGTCCGCGTGGCGGGGTGTACCGTCCACTTTGTGGCTGTGAGTACGTGTTTAGATGAAACATCCTGCGATGAGGAGGGCGACCTGACTGTTTGTCTTTCAGGAGGAGGTGGATGCTGGAGCCATCATCGTTCAGGAGGCGGTTCCCGTCCTCCCCACGGATACGGAAGAGACGCTGTCGGAGCGCATCAGGGAGGCGGAGCATAGGGCGTTTCCTGCCGCCATGGAGCTGGTGTCCAGTGGTTCTGTGAAGCTGGGAACAGATGGACACATCATATGGAAAAGTTGAAGAATCTCCTCAAAGTGTCTGTTCCCGTAGTAGATCCCTGTAGTTTTCCTAATGACTTGACTTGTGACATTCCAAATAAAGTTCCTGCTGATGATGAGACTTGTTCTGTGTTCTGTACTGGAGCGCTCCATAGTTCTACACCTTAAAGACCCTTGACAGAAGGTTGTTTTGAAGTTCAGTCATGACATCTTGACTTAAAGTCGTCTGAAATTCCAGAGCTGCTACTTTCCTGGAGCTGTGGTCGCAATGTCTCTGGTGCCTGAAGTGTTAATACCTGACCCCGGGGATGGACACCAGAAGTAAGGGATGCGTGAGGCTGAAGGAGTCCTATCAGGCCTGGATAGTTTGTGAGACTTGAGTCAGCTGACAGGTACCAGCAGGCTAAGCGAGCTGCAGCCGGGCTGTTTTGGAGGCAAAAAGTCTGTTCTGGGAGGAGTCTGTTGAGGCCATGGAGAAGGACTATTGGTTGGCCTTGAAGAGATTCTGGAAAACCATCCTCCGCCTCAGGAGGGTAAAGCAGTTTTCTGCAGACACTATTTTCAGTGCAGGTGGGGAGCTGCTGACTTCAACTGGCCACATTGTTGGGTTCTGGAAGGAATACTTCAAGGATCTCCTAAATCCTGCTGGATTGGCAAAGTAAAGGACTTAGGAGTCCATCATCCAAGCTGAGGTCACTGAGGTAGTCAAAGATCTCCTTGGTGGCAAGGCTCCCTCCAGGGGTGGATGAAGTCAGCACAGAGTACCTCAAGTCTTTGGATTCTTTGGGAATGCTTTTCTGACACGTCTCTGCAGCACAGCGTGGAAGTTGGGAACTGCACTGGACTGCCCCTTTCAAGAAGGGGGACCAGAGGGTGTGTTCCAACTCCCGTGGAATCTCACTCCTCTGAAAGTCTATATCCGAGTACAGGCATGGACTTTCAACAGTGCAGTTTCTGTCCTGGTTATGGAACATTGGAGTAGCTCTACACCCTCTTCAGGGTGCTGGAGGATTCTGGGGAGTTCACTCATCCAGTCCATGTGTGTTTTGTGGATTTGGAGAAAGCGTTCAACAATGTCCCTCTTATACCTCGTTTCCTCAACATTTAGGTTGTGAGATTTTTGTTTAAACCTTCACAATCGTGAATAAAGTACTACTGGGAACGTTTTTTAAATAAAAATGTCATAGGACGTTAAAGAACATTGGAGTATTGCTCAACAAAAAAATGTTTTCTTTTAATTCAGAACAGCAGATAGACTGCAGCGTAGAGTCCAGCTTCGTCCATAATGAACACCTGCTCTGGATTACACTTATCTTCCGTGGTTATCTTTTTAATTTCCCCTCCGTTTCTGAGTCAGCTGATGCAGCTTCTCTTTCGCTGTAGTCGCACTGTTTTGCCGCACAGCTTCATCATCAGTCTACACTGATGGTCCAACGCTCAGTGGAAACACTCACTTGAATTGAGTGGACCATTCTAAACTGGCCAGGAGGGGACTGGTCTGGTCCGCACCGCTCAGTGGAAACGAGGCAATAGTGTTTTGTGGAGAGTATGGGGTCCGGGGAGCCTTACTGGGGGCTGTTCGCTCTCTGTATGCCCGGAGCAGAAGCTTGGTTCACATAACTAGCAGTAAGTCGGACCTGTTGCCCTTTATCACCGTTCTAGGTGCAGCCAAGGCCTGGAGGGGATCTGGCTTGGGGACCACAGGATTTCATCTCTCCTCTTTGCAGATGATGTTGTCCTGTTGGCTTCAACCAGGACCTCCAACATGTATTCGAGCAGTTTGTAGCCCAGTGTGAAGTGGTTGGGATGAGAGTCCGCACCGCCAAGTCTGAAGACATATAATTCATGACCAGAGAAATATAGTTTTCCCTCTCTGGGTGGATGGAGTGCTCCTGCCTTAGATGGATGAGTTTAAATATCTTGGGGTCTTGTTCACGAGTGAGGGAAGATTGGAGCGTGAGATCGAAAGGCGGATTGGAGCGCCGTCCACCGTCTTGCAGTCGCTGCAGCGGTCTGTTGTGGTGAAAAGAGAGTTGAACCAGGAAGTAAAGCTCACAATTTAATGGTCAATCTTCATTCTAGTACTCACCAATGGTCGTGACCAAAAGAACGAGATCCAGACAAGAAGCAGCTGAAATGAGTTTCCTCTGGAGGGTGGCTGGGCGCTCCTTTAGAGATAGAAGCTCGGTCAATCGAAGAGAGCTTGGAGTAGAACCTCTTCTCCTCCACATTGAGAGGAGCCAGTTGAGGTGGCGCGGGCATCTGGTCCGGATGCCTCCTGGACGCCTCTGGGGAGGTGTCCCGAGGAAGACCGAGGAGACTCTGAAGAGACTTTGTCTCTCGGCTGGTCTGGGAACGCCTCAGGGTCCTCCCAGAGGAGCTGGAGGAAGTGGCCGGGGAGAGGGAAGTCTGGGCATCTTTGATTAGACTGATGCAGCTTGGACTGCATGGTTTTCTGGAGAACCTGATGATCCATTCTACAGATTCTAAAATTCTACAAATAATGCTGTTGAATGCCGGTGCAAAGCTGTTCTTCTCTACGTCAGAATCTGTGTTGTTGGTTTAAATAAGGTGTTACTTTGGATAATTTACCAAAAATGTGGTCAAATTAGTCTAAAATGCATCACTTTCAACTGAATCCTTTCTGATTTGCTGCTGGAAGTTGCTGATATGAAACTCTCTGGTTCAAACACTCAGCAGTAAGTTAAAAAAATGAGCTAATATTTTACAAGAGGACGCATGTTTAAAACTTGAGCTGCAGTGTTTACATTCTTTTAACTAACATTTACATAAATCTCGTAGGTTGTATTTCCCTGGTGACCACTGCTCCACAGTCTTGGACATGGGGTCTTGGTGTGGGGGTGACCAGGCGCTTTACCCTCTTTTTAAATTCCATCATCCACCACGGAGCTCACCTTCATAAAAATAGCATGCGTGACAGAATGAATGTATGTGAGCTATCGTTTTTTCTTTAACCAAACAGGTATGTTTGAGTGTGTCTGTGGACAGGCCTCACCCTTAGACTAACAACATTTGACAGTAACAATGATAAACCTCTAGCAACTTGTTGCCTCTTTTTGTAATTCTACCCCTCTTCTTTAACCTCCATTTTTTCCCCATTTTTTATCATTATCCCCTATCACACTCTTATCTATTCTCTTTTCCATCCCGTTCAACTAGAAATGTACACAAATATAATTAATAAAGCCCCAAATACCAAAGGGGTTTATTCAAATATACACCTCCTGTGTCAAAAGATTCCTAACCCCATATCTGCCCTACACAAGAAACCTTCACAAGTCCCCAAAAAACTATTTGTTTTTGACCTCAGTAAAACTCGTGTCCAGTTGTTACACTGTAGCCCCGCCCACATACCTTTCTATAAATCTAATTAAAGCCCCTTATTTCCTGGTCTGGGTGTCCATTTTTAAGAATAAGGGAGGTGTGCAGAGTTGTGGTAACTACAGAGGAATAAAGCTGATGAGCCATACAATGAAGGTGTGGGAAAGAGTAGTGGAAGCCAGACTAAGAGCAGAAGTGAACATTTGTGAGCAGCAGTATGGTTTCATGCCAAGAAAGAGCACTACAGATGCAACATTTGCTTTGAGGATGTTGATAGAGAAGTACAGAGAAGGTCAGAGAGAGCTCCACTGTGTCTTTGTAGATCTGGAGAAAGCTTATGACAGAGTGCCCAGAGAGGAACTATGGTATTGTATGAGGAAGTCTGGAGTGACAGAGAAGTATGTCCGAGCAGTGCAGGACATGTATGAGGGCTGTAAGACAGTGGTGAGGTGTGCTGTAGGGGTGACAGAGGAGTTCAAGGTGGAGGTGGGATTACATCAGGGATCAGCTCTGAGCCCCTTCCTGTTTGCAATGGTGATGGACAGACTGACGGATGAGGTTAGACAGGAATCACCATGGACTATGATGTTTGCAGATGATATTGTGATTTGTAGTGAGAGCAGGGAACAGGTGGAGGTGGAGTTAGAGAGGTGGAGGTTTGCCCTGGAAAGGAGAGGAATGAAGGTTAGCCGCAGTAAGACAGAGTACATGTGTGTGAATGAGAGGAACCAGAGTGGAAGAGTGAGGTTACAGGGAGAAGAGATAAAGAAGGTGGAGGAGTTTAAGTATTTAGGGTCAACAGTACAGAGTAATGGAGAGTGTGGAAAAGAAGTGAAGAGGAGAGTGCAAGCAGGTTGGAATGGGTGGAGAAAAGTGTCAGGTGTGATGTGTGACAGAAGAGTTTCAGCACAAATGAAAGGAAAGGTGTACAAGACTGTGGTGAGACCAGCCATGTTGTTTGGACTAGAAACAGTGGGACTGAAGAAAAGACAGGAAGCAGAGCTGGAGGTAGCAGAGATGAAGATGCTGAGGTTCTCTTTGGGAGTGACCAGGATGGATAGGATCAGGAATGAATACATCAGAGGGACAGCACATGTTAGAGGTTTTGGAGATAAAGTCAGAGAGGCCAGACTGAGATGGTTTGGACATGTTCAGAGGAGAGACAGTGAATATATTGGTAGAAGGATGCTGAGTCTAGAGCTGCAGGAAAGAGGTCTAGAGGAAGACCAAAGAGGAGGTTTATGGATGCAGTGAATGAAGACATGAAGGTGGCTGGTGTTAGAGTGGAGGATGCTGAAGCTCTCTGAAGCTCCCAAATCATTTTGTGCTTTTTGTGTTGATTTTTTTTCCTGTAAGTTTCATGTGTGTTTCAGGACTGATTTTAAGATCCTTTTATTGGTTAAGAAATGTTTCAATACTCTTGGGCCTTTTATATATAAGCCTGACTTCTTTTATAAGTATTCATTGTGCGTGGGATCATGATCCCATGATGTTAATAGATGGGTGGGGGGAGGTAAAGGGTGGGTTGGGTTTTTAAATTCAATTTCGGTGTCTGTGGTTTTGTAAGAGGTTCAATATGAGAAGCGCTTGTTAAAAAAAAATACATGAAGTATAAATTGTGACCGACTGAGAGGCAGTCTTGTGCTTTTGACCCTTTTCATCAATGTTTTTGGCAAAGAAGTTATTTTTGATGCAGAAACCTTCTTTTCAGATGACACGCACCAAGAGTTCCTGTCAGTTTGTCGCTCACTGCTGTTGAAAGGTGACAATGTTGTTGACAGAGAGGAGAGAGCTGCAGCCACAGCCTCCCGCTGTCCCCGAACTCTGTGCTGAAACGGTAAACGAGTGCTGTTGCATCTTGTGTGAACCTCCTGCAAGAGTTTCATCACTTGCTTTCCCATTTGCACCTGTGTATATCTGATAGCTTTTGCTTTGCAGTAACACGAGACTTGAAGACGCTCACAAATGTCTGAAGG
Source organism: Oryzias melastigma (assembly GCF_002922805.2). Lineage (NCBI taxonomy): Eukaryota > Metazoa > Chordata > Actinopteri > Beloniformes > Adrianichthyidae > Oryzias > Oryzias melastigma. The sequence goes on from NC_050513.1 coordinate 1,177,469, forward strand.
GGTCTGAAGGGGTCTGAAGGGGTTTGAAGGGGTTTGCTCGACTGCTTTTTTTCACCACTAAATTCAGAGTATGAACAAAACATGGCACATGTTCCAAACAGGAAGTACCTGCTGGTTTCAAGAAGCCAAAATCCCATTGACTTCTATAGAAAAATAGAAAAATATACTCTTGTATTTGTCTGAATTCTTGTTCTGTTTTTCCTGAGATATTCTTGCTAATTCTAATATATATAAAAAAAAAAAATCTTTATCGCAAGTTGTTCAAGTTATAAACTGACCAATCAGATGCCTCAATAAAAGCATGTGGTGCCCGCTGGCCTCCACCATGAACATTTGACTGACAGATTCTCCCGTCCCGCTTTCATTGGAGCAGGCGTGGACTTCAAACATGCTTACTTGTGATTGTCAACAATAGTTGAAATGTTGACTCAGATCGACTCGGACCAATCACTGTCGTCTGGCTCCAAATGCTGCGCCTGTATCTCGGAAAAACGGCGACTGAATTGGCTTCACTTTGCTAGAGTTGGAGGTAAGGCATTTTCTATGGGCGACTTTGTCCATCTCGATTTCTATGTCCACACCGGTCATGTGACACAAAAACAAGGTTTTATGAAAGCGTGTTCACACTCTGTGAGGTTGACATCATCGGTCAGATTTACAAACATATGAACTCTACAGAGTAGCTAATTCACCACTTGATTGGCAATAGTAAAAGTGTGTTGTTTAAAGTTTCATTTCAACTTTTTTCTTCCGTATACAAACTGTAGCACTAAAATAAAAATGACCAAAATCGTTATTGACTCACTTTTTATGATAGAATAAAGCGCAGACATCAGCTGGAGAGGCTCAGGATGCCGGTGCCTCACCTGACACTTTTTTGGGTATTTGAACAGGAATTTTCCTGGAATTTTGTTCAATTTCTGAATCCTTCATTGCTGAAAAGGCTGTGAGCCTTTCACAATCCAGTCAAAAGAGCCTCATCCAGGGAACAAAAATAAGACACAATGATCCCTCGCTCTTTTAACATAGTATTAGAAATATTACAGAAAACTGAAAATGAAAATGCTAAAATTAATGGCTTAAGTAAACATGTTTTTATAGAGGAGAATCAAAATATTGATGAATTTGAGTACGGATAAATGTGCATACCAGAATTAGATTCAGCTCTGTATTGAGTTGAGCTCAGACTGGATCAGATGTCTTTATATTGAAGTTGTATTTTTGCAGAATGTTAAATGCTTTCTCCTCAAGAAGTTTGAAATGATTCCAGTCATCTAGGATGTTTACTACCTACTTCCATTTCTTTCTTCAAAATCCTTGGTACCTAACGCTCAACATAGGGAATGCAAGGCTTTGCTAATAAAGATTTCTTAAAAGCTTTTGAAAATGTATTAAGACACAAATGTTTATCGTCTTCAAATAAAGAGGAAGAGAGGAGCAAACTAATCTCTTGCTAGAAATAATTTTCTGTTTGTGACATTTTTTTTAATCAAAAAGATGAACCATATTGTTCTGAGTTCAGCTCTCATCTGTTCATCAGACTTTCAAGGGTCTAAAGATGCATTCTATTCCCACTGAAGACGATTTGCGCGTCAAATTTGCATCTCTTTTGACGCATGTCAAATTTACTGCTCGACAGGAGTTTTACTGGACTTTATCTGAAAACATGGATGATGTTGAGCGAGGAGCTTGGGTCTAAAAGTTTTGTTTCTGCAGAGTCGTCGCCGTGTCTGACCAGATCATTCGGTCTCTCCAGGTGCAGTGTTCCTCCCACTTCACTGCATTTCTTTATTCACTGTTTCACATATTTATGATTTTTTTTTCTCTTTCAATTTGTAAGACTCACACTAACTTCCAAGGAAAGAAAAAAATACATTTTGCACACAGAAAAATGTTGAAACAGACAAGTGAAACTGGATTACTAAACTATAAAACATGTTTTTACTCAAAACTGTTTCAGACAGTTATCTTTGTTCAGTTTAAATCTTAAAAACAGGATTTCAAATCCTGTTTTTCTTGGATATTAAATGATTTTTTTTTTTTGTGATCCAAAGTTTTAAACACAATAAATAAAGATTTCTAAAAGGAGAATTATCATGCTATATAAGGACAAAGGGAGGAACTCCATGTCCAGGTTTCATTTTGAATAGAAATCCTTGATAATGACTCTATATAAGAACAAAAATAGAAGAGGTGTGACAAATTCAAAACATCAGAGCTATTTTAGCTTAAATTAAACCATTAAAACTTCAATGAAATAAAAATAATCAATATGAATATATAGCAAAATGTGTAAACATATTCTAGTTTTATGAATACAGTATACACGATGTTTATAGTATATGAATATAAATATTACAATCCCAAAAAGTGCCTTTTTGAGGTTAAATTACATTATTTTTTACCATAAATGTAGCCTTATGTCAAATAATGATTTAATTGGATTTATATCAGAAAATGAAACACTGATCCATGCATTAATTACAGTAAACAAGAAAATCTTAATCAACTTAAATCTAAACAGCGATACCTTTGAGAACAAATTACAGCTCCTCACCCAACAGCGAGCAGCCCCATGATGCTCAGCGGCTGAGAGGAGCTTCTCATTAGGAAAGTCTCGTTAGCGGCCTGGAGCTCCTCCGGCCCCGAACCAATCTGAGGTGTCAAAACATGATGCAACGTTAGAGAACCCACAGCGGTAAACATGTTTGTCTGAAGGTTTTCATCAGTTCGCACTTCTCAGTTCAAATGTTTGCGTTCAAGAAAACTTTGAAAATCTTTGACTTTATTAAGAAAATTAAGTTTCTATGGGGTCAAATCAGGATCAACTGGAAGCGGATGAAAAATAGGAATGTTAATTCATAAAATAGCCATATTCTTAAATATTTATATGAGCTGACAAGATGTTGTGCCATCAAAGGTTAAAATACTGCCGTCACATAGTGTATGAGCTGAAGGACCATTGAAAATCATAAATTTAGTTTTGTTAGCATTGATTTGGAGGTGAAGACTGGAGAAGGCCAGCTGCAAATCGTTGAAATGATTCTGCAGAGATGACATGGCAGTCTCTAACGAAGGGCTGGATGTGTACAAAATAGTGTCATCAGCGTACAAATGAATGAGGACATTTCCAGCTGCATTAGTAATTTCGTTGATACAGATTTTAAACAAGGCTGGTCCCAAGATGGATCCTTGAGGAACCCCCGTGGAGAAGATTGGAGAAGATTGATAGCCAGCTGTACGATCACAAAAAAAATGATGCTGAGGGCCTGATAGAATTACCCAGAGGGCCGGATCTGGCCCCAGGGCCTTGACTTTGACACATAGACCATGAGTGGCCCAGCCCCACCCAGATTCTGCCTCCCGTGGCCACAAATGAGAACTGGAGTGAGTGAGAAGGAAAATGGTTCACTTTCTGCTCCAACAGAATGAAGTCAATTCAGTCACTTTTTTACACATTAAGGACGTCACCATGTTGGAGCCAGACTTCGTCAGTAAGCAGTGATTGGTCCATGTCGGTCTAAGTCGTTGTTTCCACGGCAACCACTTTCACCACTCTGGAGTGAGCCTATCGGAAGGCCACGCCCCTACCACTTGAAATCTGTCAAACATTTTGGATCTGCAAGTCCAACAGGCTCCACCTACTTTTATTGATAGGTCAGTTTATAACTTGAATAACTTGTAGTACAAAAAAAAAGATTAGCGAGAAAATGTTAAAAAATATGTATCAGAGTAAGAATGGTTTTTGACCGACTAATAGCTGTTTATTTCCCTACAGAAGTTTATAGGATTTTAACTTCTTGGAGCCAGTGGGTACTTCCTGTTTGGAACGCCATGGGGAGGGGTCATTCAGTCCAAATCAAATCAAATCAAACCTTATTTGTACAGCACCTTTCCAGAAAAAAATACATTTCAATCCAAGTGCTTTACATAAAAACAATCAAATTAAAAAAAAAAAATAAAAAAAAAAAACAACAACAAAGAACAGGGGATTACTCAGGGAACATTTTAGGACCCAAACAATGTCCTCAACCCCCCACCCCCACTCACCTCTCCAAACACAAGGGCAAACACAAACACACATTGACATGTTGACAAACTATGTCCAGTACTCTTATATAGTCAATGATTAGCCCCATGTAAACTGAGATGGAAACTCATGAACTTTGACCCACTTATATGCAAGTCGTAAGTCTTCAGAGAGGACAGAATTGTAATATTCAACTGCTAAAAAATTACATTTTCTATCATTATTATAACTATTATAACTATTATAACTATATTTGCTATATGTGCCATATTGATGCATCTTGACGCGTTAACACACGTGATTAATATAACTTAATTAATGCGTTAATATGAATTAACGACCTCAGGCATCGGGTCGTGCAGCTGTGAGATCAACGTAAAAAAAAAACTCCATCTAAAATCAACTTAAACTTTTTTTTACATTCTGTGATTGAGATTTTATTAAATGAAAGAAATGTCCTTGGGCAAGACACTTGGCACCAGTATGGCATTTATCTGTAGTTTTTGGACAAAATAAATAAGGCGGAGAATCTGATGGCTGTAATGCAGAGCAGCAGTGAGGGGCGGAGCCAAACGGAGCCGTCTGCTATTAGAAATCCAACAACGAGGAAACCGATCATTATTGTATTTTTGGGTTGGGACCTACATGAACTTCCCACATTAACGAGCACCGACGTCTAAAAATTGAAGAAACTCTGCAGTTCTCCACGAAAGTCACGTCCACCGGCGTCACGGGAAGCGAGCAGTTCAGAATAGGGCTGGGAATCACTGGGTACCTCACGATACGATACGCGATACATGACTCACGATATCGATAATATCATGATACTACGATAATTGGTAAAAATCCTCTCTAATAACTAGCATTATATAGAAGAACATGTTTTTTTGGGAAAATATATCTCCATTTATCTTTTCTAGCTTAAACACAATCATAATAAACAACTTTTCTTATTTTGTGCAACAAATTAAAGACACTTTTGTGCAACATTGCTGAAATCAGTAAAACTATGTCTTTGAAACGCATTGACACCAAATGAATTGGAATTATCTTTCAAATTCAATGTTAACAATAGTAAACATGATCAGCAGTGACACTACTTAGTGCAGAATTAAGTAAGTGATAGCTGACATTCTAGCGCTCAGACAAAGTCACTTCTTACCGGCTGGATCTCCTACAGATGGATGATAAATGCTGACAGGTAGACATGCTTCACACACGCGCTACAGAGCCTGTATCTCACGGAGCTTCTCCCGAATGAGCGCGTGCATCACTATTAAATGTCCGACGCAGCGCGCCCATCTGCTTAATAGTTCCGGCACGCGACTCAGACGCACAGCGCAACAGCCTCTTAAATGAAAATATAATATCGATACTTGGTCAGAACCCATCGAGTATCGATCGCAGGACTAAATATCGCGATATATCGCAATATCAATATTTTGGCACACCCCTAGTTCAGAATAGACAGACAAGCCCCCACCTGTGAGCAGCCCATCTGAAATCCAGCTGGATCAAAATTCTCTCAAAAAAAGGTTTAATTTTTATAACACAATAAAGAAAATGTATGAAAAAAAAAAAACAATTCCAGGAAAAATGTCAAATAGGAGTGAGAAATTCTTATTTTTTGGGCTGCCTGGTGTGACTTTAGCCTGGATTTGTATTTTAATTCATAATCATGTTGATTAGTTTGCTGACAAATTTTATTCTTGCTGTTTTTATAAAATTACAGCAAAAACTTTCATTCTATGTTGTAAAAACAGTTTGTTGAACATTTTTGGGGTTTCCACAGCAAAATTAATCCCATTTTTCCAGATGGAATTTTCTGTTTTTACATGATTTTATGTCTAGTGTGTGAATATAACATAGAAAAATGATAAAATAAATATAGTGTCACCCATCCATCCATCTTCTTGACGGCTTTGTCCCTTTCGGGGTCGAGGGGGTGCCGGAGCCTATCCCGGCTACTGATGGGTGAAGGCGGGGTTCACCCTGGACAGGTCGCCAGTCTGTCGCAGTATAGTGTCACTCACTGATTAAAATAATACCAAATAAGCAGCAGGTAGTCTTTTAAAATTGAAAGTACAGACAACTCAAGTATAAACAAAAACTGAGTTTTAGACCCTTTATGGCGTATACTTGTATAGCGCTTGTATAGACTATACTTGTATAGTTTTTCTACCTTCCTCAAAGGCAAAAGCACTTTACAGTCACAATCCAAATCACACATTCACACATTGATGGCGGCTTTACAGCTGAACACTGGTTCCAAGTGTCTTGCCCAAGGACACTTCGACAAGTGGGCGGGCAAGGCAGGAATCAAACCTGGAATCTTACGATCTGAGTCTACCGCCCTACCGCTGCACCACGGCCACCCGAGGTTCCAAAGGCTTAAAATAAATGTTCTAAATGTACAATTTTGCATAATTTTTCATATTATGATTATTTACAGATAGTAAGTGGCTGGCAAATACTCTAAATAAAGGTGATTAATTGCTTCCAGATTTGTGATTAAATAGTTAATTCTTTTTTATTGATTCGCGGCCCTAATAAAAATCAAGAAGAATACACAGAACTCTAATAGATTTAATCTTCTTGATCCTTCTTTGATCCTTTTACGTGTTTTTTTAGCTATTTGTTTGGAAGACTTTTACCAAGTTAATTAAAGAAGTTTTCAAACAGGAATAATAAAAAAATGGAACATTTTTTGCAGCTAAAAAGTGGATTTCATGGATTTTTGTGTTTTGCCTCTGTAAAACATTTTAGCATGTTTTGTTTGGTTTGGCAGATGCCAGAGGAGACGTGGCGGTCTGATGAAGACGATGGTCAGAAGGGGGAATTGCATCACCCCTGAGGGTGGTGCTGCAGGAGGATAAAAGCCCTCCTGCTGAGCCTTTGCCCCGCGTCTCCTCTGATGGACGGTGCTGGGGACTCCTCTCTCTGCTTCCCCAACCTGAACTCGTCCTGCAGGCGGCTGCCGTGGCCCCGCAGTGAGCTGGCGCTCCTCTACGTGCTGCTGGCCTTCGTCTCTCTGCTCACCGTGAGCCTGAACCTGCTGGTCATCATCTCCATCTCCCACTTCCGGCAGCTGCACACGCCCACCAACGCGCTGCTGCTGTCCCTGGCCGTGTCCGACCTGGTGGTGGGGCTGACGGTGATGCCCATCGAAGGGCTGCGCTACCTGGAGACCTGCTGGCTGCTGGGCCGGCTCATGTGTGCGCTGGCGCCGTTCCTCTCCTACTGCCTGATCTCCGGCTCTCTGGGCCACATGGTGCTCATATCCGTAGACCGATACCTGGCCATCTGCCAGCCGCTGCTGTACCCCAGCAGGGTCACCCTGAGCCGGGTGGTGTTCCTGATCTGCCTGTGCTGGGGCTGCTCCGCCCTTTACAACGGCTGCATCCTGATGGGACACCTGAGGCGGCCGCACCTGTTCCGCAGCTGCCACGGCGAGTGCGTGGTGGTCATCAGTCGCATATCAGGAAGTGTTGACCTCCTCTTCTCGTTGGTCGGCCCCTGCTCTGTCATGCTGGTGCTGTACGCCCGGGTGTTTGTGGCGGCCGTGTCCCAGGTCTCGCGCTCTCCTGCTCCCATCGTGAAGGGGTCGGAGTGGAAAGCAGCCCGTACTCTAGGCATCGTGATCGCCGTTTTCCTCATGTGCTTCTGCCCGTACTACTACCCCTCCTTCGTAGGCGAAGACACCACCACAAACTTGTCGTATTTTGCCGTCCTGTCTTGGATCATGCAGCTGAATTCCTGCATCAATCCCCTCATCTATGCTCTGTTCTACCCCTGGTTCAGGAAGGCGGTCCGACTCATCTTCACCCTGAGAATCCTGCAGCCTCACTCCAGCGAGACCAAGCTCCTGTAGGCCTTTCCCCACAAACCTGAAGCCTCATAAAAACCTTTTTGCATAGATAACTCTATACATCGTTTTGTCCCTGAAACGTTTTAGTCCCGATAGTGATTCAGATTCAGCCCTTTAGTTTGTTTGTGGTCAATGGCTAACAATAACAGGTAAACAATCCCACTAAATACGCTTTAACAGACAGAATAAGCTGATTTTTGTTTAGTTCTGGTGTGCAGTAACCGATTTACCACATAAATGTAAACTTGTGAGGTAAATGTAAGAAACCTTTTTTCTAAAGTGCTTTAAAATATACAAATATTAAAACATAATTGGTAAATAAATCCAGTACTTTTGCAAAAATACGCTTAAGTTGTACTATTTCACAATGTTTTACTTCCACAAACTAGAAAAATAAAAAAAAAATGAAGTTTTAAATCTTGAAATTTTTATTAAAGGAGATTTTTCTTTGCTGTATTTTTACCATTTAGGTGCACTGAAGTTCAGCTGTTTTAAAGTAAATATTTTCAATTTATAAGTCAAATAAAAATAAAAAATTTTATGACCTCAAGAGTCCTGACAAAATATTGTAAAATGCTATAGGAAGACACAAACCGTTAAAGTACCGAGAGCTTAAATTGACCAGAAAAGAAACAAGGAAAAGAAAGAAAGAAAAAGATACGGAGGTGAGTTTCAAGAACAGACGCTTAAGATCATCTGTATGAGACACATTTTACAAGCATGAAAAATTCCTTATGAAAGCATTAAAAGAAACGATCAAGAGAAATAGTAAAAATGCGATCATTAAAATAAAATTAAAAGAAAGTAAAAAGATTTTAATTTAAAACCAGCATAGATAGACAGTGCGGACGTAAACTTTTGAATACATATTAATCAAACTGAGAACAGGTGAGTCTTTAACCTGGATTTAAATACACTGAGTGTTTCAGCTGATCTAATGTTTTCTGGAAGTCTATTCCAGATCTGTGGAGCATAGAAGCTGAATGCAGCTTCTCCATGTTTAGTTCTGACTCTAGGAACTGATAAAAGACCGGATCCAGATGACCGGAGAGGTCTGGCTGGTACATACTGGGTCAGGAGGTCAGTCATGTATTTTGGTGCTAAACCATTCAAAGCTTTATAAACCAGTAACAGAACTTTAAAGTCTATCCTCTGACAGACAGGTAACCAGTGTAAAGACCTCAGAACTGGACTGATGTGGTCTACTTTCTTGGTCCTTGTGAGAACCCGAGCAGCAGAGTTCTGAATAAGCTGCAGTTTCCTGATGGATTTTTTTGGTAGTCCTGTAAAAACACTGTTACAGTAATCAAGTCGACTAAAGATGAAAGCATGCACTAGTTTCTCCAGGTCCTGCTTAGACATCAGATCTTTAATCCTTGAGATATTTTTGAGATGATAATAGGCTGATTTAGTGACTGCCTTAATGTGTTTATCAAAATTTAAGTCTGTGTCTATCACTACACCCAAGTTTCTGGCCTGGTTGGTAGTTTTTAGTTGAATAGATTGGAGCTCTGTAGTGACGTTCAACCTTTTTTCTTTAGCCCCAAAGACAATACCCTCAGTTTTGTTTTTGTTTAATTGAAGTAAGTTGTGAAACATCCAGTCATTAATGTCCTCAATGCATTTACCAAGAGCCTGTACAGGNTTTAGAATCTTCTTATGTTTCATTTTCTGTTTTCTTACATAAAACAAAGTTAAAAATAAAGTAAAGCTACTCTAATGTATTATGTGTTGTCATATTTTGATCTATTTTTTATGACTAACACTTTTTTGGGTATATTTTATCAGGTAAAAGTGATGGTGTAACTTTTTATAGCTGAAGTGTTCAAGGGTTAAAAAAAATGAAGTGTTTTTAATCTTTGAATCCAGTAGGTGGCACCAGACCCTCGTTTTTGTGGAGGTCTCATCAGGAATTCTTCAGGTCGGGCTGAACTTCTCCAAACCTCCATGTGTTCATGTTTGGTCCGGCTCTCCGTGAAGGAACCGCTGAGATCCTTTGTGATCTGCTTCAGGTTTCCAAATCAAATGGTGTTCCCTCCCTCCTTCACAGCAGCTTATGTTTCCACATGCACTCCTGGATTAAAAGTGTGCTAATGAGCAACACTTGCAACACAGAGGAGTCACAAATGTTTGCATGAATGTGGGACAGAAACTGATGTTTTCTTTGTGAGAGCTGAGCGGAGTCGTGGAAGGTCACGAGGCCGTCCTAATCCTCAATTCAGAGAAATCTGCCAGGACAAACCAGACCGCATTCCGCTGAAGGGAACCCCCAACAAGGAGTTAATATAAGACTTAAACCATCAGCACACCTAATCCACCAAGTACACGGTTTCAGCACCACAGCACTCCCACAGTGAACCTGAATGATGTTGAAAAGGCCTGAATTAGTCTAAATCCAGAAGCAGATTGTTTTCTGTTGTTTATCTATGTCTCCAGGTGAGGCCGGGTAAATCATCCGTTTGGACAGACGGAACAGAATCATAAAGAACAAATGATCCATTTAGGATTTCTGACACCAGATTTTTAATTACTGACAAAACCATCAACATACCAGTTGCACTAAAGGACTTCTTAAAATCATTTTCTGCTCAAAACACTGTTTCCTAAATCTAAACAAGTTCATCCAAAATTCTCTTATTTTATCCTAAAAATACAATTACGTAATTTTGTGAAGTTCTCAACTTTGTTTGTCACAATAAGTCTAGATGTTTTAAGGCAGCAAAACTATTTCTTTTCTCACACAGACTTGAACATTTTCACACTTTCCTTGTTTAAATTCTCAAAGATCAAATCTTTATATAAAAATAAGTTCCGTAATTTAGAGTAAAAACAAAGATTTTATGTCAAACAGAACACACTTATCATTTCTGGAGCTGCAGATCATGACGTGGGACTTCTGAAACTTAGTGGTTTGACCAATCACAAAATTCAACCGTAATACTTATATTATAGCACGCAGACGAACTTTGGCAACAGACAGAACTTTTAAAGCCCCGTTTATAGAGGACAACAGTCTAAAAAAGTTGATTTAGGGTTTGGTAACCCTTTAAAATACCTGCGGGCAGCGCAGCAGTGTCCATTTTGGCTGCACATATTACATGTGCCCAACATGAATTTCCATCACATGAATAAATTCCGCTTCTCTTCTGGCTTTAAATCAGCTAAATGAATGTCACTTGAAAAATGCATACAAAGGACCCTCATTTTCATCATTTTCCTGCTTCCAACTCAGAAAACTTTGGAGGTCCATGTATATCATCAGAAACATTCCTTGACTTTGTGTTTTCACTTCCTTTCACAAAAAATACATCCCTTCACTCTGTGTTTATTCATTATTAGTTTTTTCAGGAAGTCGAATCAGCCTTTCCCTGGTGGATTTCAGAGTAAACTATCTGAAAGCGACAGGTATTCGAGGACGATTCCTCCTGCCAGTATCGATAAACTGCGGCTGCTTCCAGGATGAAATGGGGAGAGCAATGCGTGGAATGTGGTAGTTGGCGGTGCAGATTTCGACACATAAAGCGCACCAGCATGCAGACACTTGCCAGCGTGTGCGTGCATGCGTTTGTGCGCCTTTAACCCCCCCTCCCAAAAAAAAGGCTGGCAGTGACTGGCCCAAAAATCGGATGTTTTCTCATCCGAGCGTTTCCCGGACACACCTCCTTCTTCCTTATCGCCGGCTTCACATTTGCCTCGCCTTGAAGGAGACAGAAGGCTTTCTTAAACAAAGATGTGAGCACCTCCTCCTCCTCCTCTTCTGCCTTGGGGCCAGAATAGTTAATGAGGTATTTTGTCTTTTTTTAGGACCAGAGGAGGAAAGTGAGAGGGGGAGGGAGGAAGACAAAGATGAAGTGTGAGAGGAAACAGGCCTGAAAAAGCGCCGAGCTGCAGGTGTGAGGCCCAGTTTCTGTCCGAGCGCTGATCTGCAGATTCATGCAGGGTTTTAGTGGAACGTCAAAAAGGGAAAATGAATCCTCCAAAAAGAGGAAGGTGGTCCACTGAGAAGGAGAAGTGTGCCAGTGCGTGCCTCTGCAGCCTGCAATTTCAGAGCAAAAATAAAAGCCAGCCAGTATAATCAGCTGAAACGCACCAACCAGATCCCTCACTCCGCCCACCAGATACAAACCCTCCATTCTTGGATTTTTTTTCTCATTCACTCCAGCGGGACGCCTGAGAGCAGGACGTTTGGACAGGAACTGACCAAAAAAAGTCCCCTGACGGGATCAAACGCAGAAAGTTGTGACAAATCCAGAAGAAGGAGAGCTTCGCCCTGAATTTCTTCACAAGAGGCAGAGATAATCTGCACAGCTGTTCCACGAGGAGAAGAAAAACACACAGATAAAGGCAGAGAGGAGGCGCACAAGTGTGAAGGGCGACAAAAGGAGACCGACGAAGGCTGGGGAGGCGATAAAAGGGAGCGATCCGAGTCGAAGGCCAGGGAGGTGAAACCCAAACACCTGACATGACTTTAGCGGCCGGAATGGAGGTGCAGCCACACCGGAGCGGCCTCTTCTGAAGGAGAAAAGACAGAGGAGTCGCCTTCGACGGAGAGGAGAAGAATTCTCATCATGATTTATTCAGCTGATCTCCCAGTTTCCAGCAACTCCCGCGGGAAGAGCAACTTTGTCCCCGGATAGAATGAAGAGAGGAGCGCAGAGATACCTGTGAGAACCCGTCTGCTCCTCCTCAGAGAACTTCCTCCCTCTCCATCCCCTCACTATGTGGATGCCAGCTGCTCTCCTATGGATGCTTAATCTCAGCAGCTTGTGCTCCGGACAGGACTACACGGACTATTACCAAGCTGGAGACGTGGGCACGCAGGTAAGGCTTACAGCCGCTGAGAAACTCTGGCAGAAAAGATGAATGGAGGAGCGAAGGGACAGACATTTAAAGTGATGTTTGTCCTTAAAGAGGGATTTAACCCAAATGATGGGTGTCCTTCCTCACTTACGTGGAGCAGATAAGCTCTTTTACAAGACAAACAAATTACAGCATGCAGGGTAGTCATTATGACCAAGTCCTTAAGCACTTCTGCCACCTCTAATTGATGTTTGCCTCCATGTTTCTGCACAAATATGACTTGCATTTAAACAGTTGTAAGAAAAGGCTTCTGCACATGTTGCCATGTTGAAATGGCATCAGTAAAAAGATATTCAGGGTTTAGAGAAAGAGTGTCAAACTCAATCACACAAAGGGCTAAAATTCCGCGGGCCGAACAAGAAAAACACTCTAAAACTACATTTTTAAAACTTTAAAACCGTAACTTTTTAACATGATTATAGATATATAGTACTACCTGTGATAATGCTAGTGTGAATGCTGTAAGATGAATTTGGCTGCTGAAGATCCTGAAATTGATAGCTGAAAATGATGAAGCTGATAGCTGAAAATGATGAAGATGAAAGCTTAAATCACTGAAGCTGATAGCCAGCTAAAATATTAGCTACATGTGAAATTAGCATAAAAAAACAAAACAAAACGTAGGTTACCCAAAACAGCTAGCATGTAGCTGAAAAAATAGCTACACTTCAAAATATCCTAAGTGAAAAAAGCTTAAATTAGCCAAAATAGCTAGCATGTAAATATTAGCCTAACTCCAAAACAGCCTAAAAAACTTTTTTTTTTAAAAGCCTAATTCAGCCTAAATCAGCTAGCATGTAGCAGAAATATTAGCTAAGCTCCAAAACAGTCTAAAAAATCTTAGTAAATACCAAAATATTCCAAAAAGCTAGCAGAATGCCACTTTTTAAAACTGTAACTTTTTAACGTTATTATGAATAATAAAAATGCAGGAATATTATTCCAGAATAAATCAATTTAAACCTTAAATAACTTTCAATATTTTACTCTCCATAAAAACATGTTTTTTCAAAATTATACAAGTTAGAAATGAGCTCAAGATAACATCGGGTCATTAATAACAATAAAATAAAATGATCTGGAGGGCCGGATAGAATCACCTGGAGGGCCGGATCCGGCCCCCGGGCCTCGACTTTGACACATGTGGTTCAGAGGATCTGTTATGTTCCACCGAAGGGTTCAACCAGCAGATATGACGGTGAGAAGGACGGAACAGTTTGATCCTGGGTGACGTTCAAGATCGTACAGCCATGAAGAGATTATCAACTAAAGCTGGATTTGATGCGAGAAGGTCATCTGTAGTTTGACACAGATCCAACTTCTGATCAGCAGACATGCAGGTGGAAAGACTTATGGCATCCCTGAAATTTAGACTGGGAGCAACTACAACCACAAAAGCAAAAGGACTCAGGAAACTCCTGCTTTAAAGGGAAGAAGCATCATGAAAATAGAGCAAAAACTCCTGACAGAAAGTTGTTGGAAAATCTTTGAGATTAGCTCAAAAGTTTGGACAATAGTTACAACTGTTAGAAATCAAACTGTGAAGCACGGGGGTGGAAGTTTCATAATTTAGATTTAGCGGTAAAACTAGCAGATAAAAAGACGGTTTGAGCCTGTTAACGAGGAAAACCTATTTTTTTCCTTTCTAGTACTGAAGTTCCCATGAGCTTACGAGGAAAAAAAGAAAGAACATCAGCGACGAATGAAAGGAGCGATGCACAGATAGTGGGATCATTTTACTCCCAGGAATCGGACGTTTTTCCTGGTACCAGCTTTTCCTGAGTGGGGGGTAAACGTTACGCAACAACATCCCACACCTCTGCCAATACCAGGCGGGAAAACGGACAGTCGGGGGTTCAATTCCCACGTTTAGCTGAAATTCTGACAGCAGAATTCTGACATATCCGGTGCAACATAAGAAAAGACTCGATAACGGGAATTTTTCTACAAACAAGACCACGACAACACAAAGAAAATGAACATGTTTTATGGTGAAAATCAACAAATACAAAAATCTAATTTAAATTCTGGTTTAGTTGAAATCGATTCGAGCTTTCTATTAATAATTTCGGCATAAATGTGAAAAGTTTTTTTTTTTTTTGTATCTTTAAAGAGCCTGCATCACATCCTTTCTACAAAACAGTTATTTGATCAAATTCTTATAATTCATTTGATCTTTAGCCCTCGAATAAATCTTGTCATTTTAAGTTCACCGTCACCTTTGCTCTAAATTTTTAACATTATTTTTAGCTTTGAAATAAATACTATACTTTTAAGTTTCAGTTTTTGGTCCATTGTTAGAACTTCAAAATAAAGGTGCATCTGTTGTGGTCATTTTAAGGTTTTTCTTGAAATGATTGTGTTTTACTATCCATCTTCACCGCCCCTGAGTGAAAACAGAAAGTGCCTCCTGTCCGTGTGCAGCTTCTGATCTCAGAGACGGGAATTCTCTGGGAGGGAATTCTTACAGGAAAACCTCAAAAGTTGGTTCCAGTTAAACTGAAATTATCTCATTTTTTTCTTAGGAACTGCTAAATTATCAGTGGAGTAACAATAACATGGAAACACAGTTCATTGTCCTGACAGATCTGAATGAGGCTGAAATCTGCCCAATGTTTTGTTTTTAAAATCCCACCACAATCATTTTAGGATCTTATTCAAGGCGCTATGACGTTTTCAGCTGAAAATTTTATAAAAACTAGTGTTGTTTTCCGGGACACTGTTTCTGCAGAGCAGCAGGAATTCATTAGAAATTCGTCTTCAACCATTTGGGTGAAGCATGTAAATAAAAAGCTCTGTTTGCATGTTGTACACCCCCTCACACTCTACTAGTGCAACAAAAATGACGAGGAATATCTCCACTGGGGAAACTTTTCTCCGCGCTCATGAAGCCTCTTCATCGCTCTGGTCAAACCTCTTCTCCGCTGGTGAAACCTATTCCCGATCCGATACTTTTATAAGATATTTAAAACATGGATAAACTGAAGAAACAGATTAGTGTTGTCCCTTATTTATATTTCATTAACCTTCTTTTATCATTAAAAACTTAAATAAAACACTTCTGTGAAGTAGCTTTAAAAAACAAGTAAAAATAGATAAAATATAAACTATGAAAAAAATAAAATTTTCTTGTTATATAAGTGATAATTAGTCATGTGATAAAGTTTAGTGACTTTAGCTTTAACATCTTTAGAGCTATTGAACATTTTTGACCAAATGTGATTCCTGTCATCATTTAAAATTCTTATAAATAAATGATGACTTTGTTTTAGCATGAATTTGATGAGTGTTCATGAATAGCTGATATCATTATTAGTTTTAATTTATTAGTTTTATTTATTAATTTATTTTTAAGGTTATGTGCTTATGTTTTAAGTTCTTAAGACATCACATTTTCAGTTTTATTACCACAGTAGTTAATTTTTTTAACTGTTATTTCTCTGTCAGATAAATAAAACAGGCATATCAAAGGACAGCTCGGGTCCTAAGGAGTTAAATCACGGAGCTAGCATGTAGCAGTTAGCAGCTGCTGTGTAGCCATCTGTCTGCAGCATGAAGAGCTTCACATTAAAAAGAAACAAAAAAATACATTGTGGGTGGAGTGGAAGTAGCTTGATGTCAGAAATCTTAAAATACTGATGTCAAAATTTCTTTCTCTGTTTGTTCCGTTTTCAGAATACTTTAATAGAAACAGAAAGAATTGGTTGTTTCTCTATAATAGTTCAGAAAAAAGAAAAGTTACCAATCACACACAGGTTTTCATTTAGTTTTTTTTTTGTTTTTTTACAAAACCTCAAGCAGGAATTGTAAAGCACCTCCACGGGCGGGCAGGAGTGGTTCCACGAGTGCATAGGACTACAGGAGCGCTCATTGTGCTCATGGAGTTTGATATACGCTCGCGGGGGACTATTGGTGGAAATGTATCGCAATATATCCAGTCGTACAGTTTTGAATTAAATGCCAGCTTAGACACAGAAAACCAACAATCTAGCCGTCTAAACTGGAATGGAGCAGAGCAGGAAGTTTGTGGCTCGCCCAGAGTATTTTCTATAATTCTGAGCTTAATTTTCTTAATTTGTGTCCTCCATCATCAGAACAATGACACAAGAACATGTTAAAAACAGCATTTTCATTTTTTGGTCTATGTTTAATTGTGATGCACAGAAGAGGAGTGATCATGGTTTGGGATTGTGGGTGCTTTTCATTAAGCCTGTCAGACTAAAGTAGCTAACAACAACCAGATGATACAACTTCCAAAAATGTTTTGGTGAAATTGTTAGTAGAGGGAGCTTTAGGCCTTTGGTGAAAAACGTATCGGGACAGCAGCCGACAGACGTGGACGGAGACCACCGGAGAGAACGATAAGAGCCCTGGGATCCGGTTTCTGTTTAGGTAATGCCAGCTGTGCCCGCCTGCCCACCCTAGGCCTGGGAAACTAAACAGCCCCCTCCGCTCCCCCAAGGAAGAATTTACAAGTGCCACTCAGGACACAATAACAAGTCTCAGCTGACGTTCATACATAATCCAGCAGGTCACATCTTTCACTTTCATGGCGGAAAAAAGACAATAAACGTTCTGTGTACTGACCCATGTGGGCCTCAGTGATTATTATTATTCACTCCAGTCAGAGACCTTTTTCTGGAAATTCAACATCATTTCTCACTTTTTCATTCAGGGAATTCACACAAATAAAGATAAAATCAGCAGAAAAGCTCTTCCTTTGCTGAATCGTTGTGTATTTGAGACACACGTGCCCTCAACAACTACCAGTAGCCAAGAGCGGCGTGTTGCAACACATTGGTGGCAGAGGTATTCAACCTAACAACAAAGCAACAAACCCTACACCGTCCATTCTCTGATTTCTGACTCTAAAACAAGTCTAATTTGTGAACATTTTTCTTCATTTAGCGTAAATGTTTGAATATTTGAGCGTTTTTAGCATAAACTCCACCTCTGAGCCTTTTCTGCTGCTTTCTCCAACAACACTGTGTCTCAGGCTCCAGATCTGTCGGACGACCAGCCCGGCCTGGAGACGGTGACGAGCATGGATCAGCTCATCCAGCTCTTCTACCCCCAGCACAGCCTGATACAGCACTGCATGAGGAAGAAGTCATGGCGCGCCTCCTCCTCCTCCTCTTCCCCTTCCTTCTCCACCTCCTCCACCAGCCCCTTAAGCTACTCCAGCTCCGAGGATTTCTGGGTTCCTCTGCGGGAGGAGGCTCTTTACAGGGTGGATGGGACTTTGGGAGGTAATCTCAAAGAAGTGTGTATGGATTTTATGGCAGCGGGGACCCATGAAAGAGGGCAGGGCAGAAAAAAAGGGTCCACATTGTGTGGAGAAGGGCAGTAAACAAGAATGTCTGTGTTTGACAGTCATCCTGGAGGAGATCCAGAAGACGTCGTGCCTGCCCAGAGAAGTGTGCGTGGAGGTTGCCAAAGAGTACCCACAATCCACCAGCCAGTTCTACCTCCCTCGCTGCGTGTCGCTGCACCGCTGCGGCGGCTGCTGCACCAACGAGGCATTTTACTGCACCAACACCAGTTTCACGCTGGTCAACAAGACGGTGAGTCAAACTCTGAGTGCGCTCATCTGGGTCACGCCCACCACCCCCCCTCCCCGGGGATAAGGCCGCGACCCGAACAGTCATGCAAATG
Source organism: Oryzias melastigma (assembly GCF_002922805.2). Taxonomy (NCBI): domain Eukaryota; kingdom Metazoa; phylum Chordata; class Actinopteri; order Beloniformes; family Adrianichthyidae; genus Oryzias; species Oryzias melastigma. The sequence continues at coordinate 1,195,882 of NC_050513.1, forward strand.
TTACGCAACCGCCAAGCGATGACATCAACGCGCGCAACAACGCCCACAGCAGGAGAAGGAAAATACAGTCTGACCTTCACCTCTCTACAACAGCTGATGGAACTGTCTCCGCCCAGGATGGACCGATCCGTCGCCATGGTAACCTTCATCAACCACACGTCGTGCGAGTGCCTCTCCAAGCGGCCGCTCCACTCCATCATCAGGCGATCGGCGACGGATCACCTGTGAGTCCAGCAGCATGTTTGAGCCTCCGTCTCTGTTTGCGTCCGCGTTGGTGACCTCCAGGTGTGTGCAGGTGCTCCCCGCCCGAGCTGCCTTGCGCCTCCGGGTCGCTGTGGGACCCCCTGAACTGCATGTGTGTCTCCGTGGATGCAGTCGGCTTCTCTCAGAGAGAAATGGGTGAGTGTTTGATTTACGATACATCACTTTTAATCTAGAATCATACAACAAACGTCTTACTTCTATAAATTCAAGGTCAAAATTGAACTTTAGGGCGTTGACTTTCCTTAACAATATTCTATTTGTCCTGTTGACTTAAGGATTCTTTGAGGTTCCATCCTTTCATTCATAAAACGGAAACATTTTAACTTAAAATGATCCCAAAACAAACCGACGACTGGTGCTACTTTGTCCACCTGAGGACAGCTGTCCTTCAGTCTTTTTCACATTTAAACCTTGGAAACAAAAGTATCAAAACGCAGTCCAACAAAGCAGTTTCTATTCACTTCCACTGAAAATGAGCAAGGCCATGAAGGTAACCCATTCTATAAGTAAATTTAAACTTTACTAAAGTGGTAGCTATGCTACAGATATGTAGTATCTTTACTTTACTACAGAAGTATCTTTACTGCTGATATGTAGTTTCTTTACTTTACTATAGTAGTAGCTTTACTTTTAAAAAAAAGTTAATGAGAAAAATGAAAAGGAAAATAAAACATTCATGGTGAATACGATGCCAATTTATTAGACACAGATATGCAGTATCTGTACTTTACTGTAGTGGTAGCTTTACTACCGATACATAGTTTCTTTACTTTACTACAGTAGTAGCTTTTCTACGGATATGTAGTATCTTTACTTTACGAGAGTGGTAACTTTACTACAGATACATAGTATCCTTACTTTAATACAGTAGTGGCTTAGAGTCGATTATTTTCCTATAAAGCTTAAATTGATTTAAAAATAAATTAATCGATTAAATTAAATCAGCCCTATTACAAATACATAGTATCTTTACTTTACTACAGTAGCAGCTTTACTAAAGATATTTAGTATCTTTACTTTACTAGAAAAGTATCTTTACTTCAGAAATGCAGTATCTTTACTACAGTACTATGTAAATGGTAAATGGCGTATACTTGTATAGCGCTTTCTATCCTCCTTCAAGGGCCCAAAGGGCTTCACAGTCACAGACCCATTCACACACTGATGGTGGCTCCGCTGCCGAACACTGGCGCCAACCTCCCACCAGAGGCAATTCGGGGTTCAGTGTCTTGCCCAAGGACACTTCGACACATGGGCGGGCAAGGCGGGAATCGAACCCACTCACTTCTGATCAGGAGTCGACCGCCCTACCACTGCACCACGGCCGCCCCTATGTATGTGTACTATGTATGTGAACATACATAGTATCTTTAATTAACTACAGTAGTAGCTTCACTATAGATAGATAGTATTTTTACGTTACTACAGTAGTAGCTTTACTACAAATATGTTAATACTCTTTACTATGGTAGAATATTTAATATTACAAGTACTATCTTTACTACAGGTATGCAGTATCTTTACTTACTACAGTAGTTTATTTAGGTATGTAGTATATTTACTTTTCTACAGTTTTTTTTACCATGTACTATGTATGTTCGAAATAAGGGAGTAACAGTAGAATCTTTACGACAAATTTGTAGTATCTTTACTTACTACAGTAAAGTAGTACTTACTACAGTACTATTTTTACTACATATATGTAGTACCTTTACAACAATAGAATTCTTAATAAAAAAAATTATATTTTTTACTTTACTACAGTAGTATCTTCAATACATACATAGTATCTTTACTTTACTACTGCAGTATCTTTAATACATACATAGTATCTTTACTTTACTACTGCAGTATCTTTAATACATACATAGTATCTTTACTTTACTACTGCAGTATCTTTACTACAGATATGTAGTATTTTTAGTCTGCTACTGTAGTATCTTTAATACATGCATAGTATCTTTACTTTACTACTGTATTATCTTTACTACAGATATGTAGTATCTTTAGTCTACTACTGTAGTATCTTTAATACATACATAGTATCTTTCCTTTTGATTTGACAAGACAGTTTACTGTATTTGGGAAGATAACTGATAAAAAGCTTGCCGGTTTTGAGGTTTGATTCTGTGGTTTATGCGTCCTGTTGGGGTAGCAGGCAGGAATGTTGCATCATGGGAAGGAACTAGTGTGCTTCCGATTAGTCGTCACAGACCTCAATTAGTTGGAAAACTGGTGGTTCGATCGTCAAACTTGTCAAAGGACCCTCGGGCAACGCCATTGTCTTGAGTGCCAGTCAGTGTAATTACAGAGAAGGCAGAAAGTTGTTGGAACGTAACCCATATTTTCCGACTCCGCCAATCGGATGATTCTGATGAATTGAAATAAAAGCCCCTGACGCAATGTTAATTGTGGCAGGAATGTTTTTGTGGCATTTTGCTTGTACTGTCATGCACAGCATCAACTTTCCAGCATACCTGTCAGCTCGCAGCTTTAAATAACCTCCTGGATGGAGAAACTGTTCTGATGAAAGCCCGTTTTAACAGATTCTGTGCATCAGGTGTGCGGTGAAAGTTAACCAAACCTCTGTAAATACGACATATCCGAAAACCAAAAACAAAAGTGAACAAAACTGACGTTCTAGAATCAAAAAGTACAAGTTTCTTTGTGAAAATTAGCAGCTTTAATACTCATAAAGTTCATCCTGACTAACGCGTGTTTTTAGCTAAAATCTACTTGGTAGCTATCATCCTGCTTTGCCACTTTAGTTTATTGTCTCAATAAAAATAAAAGCATCCAGACGACGATTGGATCATTTTGAGAACGCAAACCCAGGTGAACAACAAACACACAAATATGTAGAAAGTACAGAAGATCTTGTGTTTCTGTTAAAACACAACCACTTTTGATTTTGAGGGATTTTAGTGGGAATTATGGGAATTTTTTCAACATTTTTTTTGGATAGCATGTGTGCAACGTAAAAACATGCAACTTCACAACAGAAAATAAACAAAGTCCAGTTTAGAAAACCTTCTTCTACCTTCTGGCTAAAGTTTACAAAATTCGCCTCAACTGAACTGCAGTTCTTTTTACAATCCAAATAAAGCTTTTAATTTAATTTAATATAAATGTATGCAAAGTTTGTAGATTTGTTGGTAAAATGTTAGGCTACAACAAAGAGCCAAGGCATATTGAGAAAACAGTCAAAAGTTTTGCCTCGAATAGAAAAGGGGTTTATCCAAATATACACCTCGCATGAACCAAAAGTTTCATAGTCCTCTATTGTAACAGTTAAGATGTGTTCAACACAAGTATTGTAAATATGCTAATGTGGCTAACATGTAGCATGCTACAAACGAGTTCTACAATAACTTTGAACCCAGTTCTTAAAATCTGACTGACAGACTTATCTCTGGCACTTTTATCTCACTTTATGCACCTGAAAACTCTGATTTAGCATCCTTCCAAAACAGCCAAAACCTCAGAGATAAACAGAAAACAGCTCAAGTACAAATAAAAATTGTTTGACCAACATTACTCTTTGCTATTTTGGTTTTATGGACTTTACACAACACTTTCCCGGTGAGTAATCCAGACCAAACTGATGACATGCAGTAAGCCACCTGAAGCTTTGAGAGTCTGAGATGTAGATTCTGTTTTCTTTGAGTTTTTTTTGTCACCCTAAACAACAAATAGCTACATTGCTAAAATCAAGTGAGAGCTTTTCTCTATGGTTTTCCATTAATCCCTTGAACCAGCGGACTGACCAAATGAAAGATATCTTCTCTTCAAACTCCCATGAGATCATTAAGGGATTTCTGGGTTAGTTTCACCAACATTCAACATTTTAGCAGTTTGTTTTAAAAAATAAGTGATGGATGAACGTCTAGTACACATATTTACTTCACTGGATCAGATATTTTACATAAACTAAGTTAGTCCCTTTCTCACAATGTCTGGTAAAAGCTCACAAAAGTTCAGAAAAGTGACTTATCCTTTGGAGTCTGTTCATGTTAGAACAATCCAAAACAAGCGATGAAGGTATTAATATATTAAAACTCCCCTTTCTGTCTGTTGCAGAGATGCTGGACTCTAGTCTCCTGGCTCTCTGCGGGCCAAACAGGGTTCTGGACGAGTCCACCTGTGACTGCATCTGTCAAAACGGACTCACAGAAGAAAGCTGCGATCCAGGCTGGAAACTGGACCACGACACCTGTAAGATGCTTTTCCACTAGGGAATATTCTATTTTAAAAATATATGGCAACCACTAAAACCAAACCAAATGGGTTCAGGGGAATCATATAAATGATAAATAAAGGAGCTTGCTGCTCCATGGATGGACCCTTTACATTTGATAGCATCAACATTTGAGTAACTTCTCACTCCAAGTCTGATCACACGAAAACTGTCGGTAGAGCTGCCACATATATTCGACTAATCGACTATTAAAATGGTCGACAACTAATTTATCAGTTGATTAGTCGTTACTTTATATTATATGGTGATGGAACGTTGTAAAGTTAAAGGTTATAATGGTATTATGCTAGCTTCTTCAACTATTTAGACACATATAAAGGTTTTTTTCAGGCTAATTTGGAGTTTAGTCAATATTTCAGTTGCATGCTAGCTATTTTAGCTAATAGGATTTTTTTCTTTTCTTTGTCCATTTTAGAGTTTAGCTAATATTTCAGCTACATGCTAGCTGTTTCCGCTAACCTACATTTTCTTTCCATTTTTTTAGGCTAATTTGGCATTTAACTAATATTTTAGCTGGCTATTAGCTTCAGCATTTTCAGCTAGTAGCTTCAGCGACTTCAGCTATCAGCTTCAGTGTTTTTTAGCTATCAATTTCAGCATCTTCAGCGGCCAAATTCAGTTTACATCATTCACACTAGCATTATCACATGCTATAGATCTAGTTTTTAGTTAGTTTAAAGCTAATAATTGTTAAGATGTATGCTTTACATTAGGGCTGGGCGATATGGCAAAAAAATAAAATCACGATTTTTTTAATTTTAT
>NC_050513.1:1201231-1243226 GCF_002922805.2 Oryzias melastigma
TTCCAATGGGGGACCTCAGTGCTCGATCTGTCCATTGTTTTTTACAGTCTATGGAAGAAACCCTAATGGTCACCAACATGCCTGACCTTAAATAGGTGATTTATCGTGGTCGTCTGCTGCCACGGTAACAGAGGAAGACCGTGGTAATCCATTATTTCCTACCAACATGATACTCAGCCTGTTCATTCCCATCACAGACAGATGAACAGAATGGCTCTTTGTCTTTGCTTTAGCTGAGACTGTTTTACTCTAAACAGCCTCAAGTCATTTTCAGCCTGACAGAAACAAATCTAAAGATGAAAGGAGCTTTGTGAAATCTGTCCTCATGCAAATTTGAAACACGCATGAACACGACTATCAAACACCCAGCCCTCGTGTCAGTGTTTGCCTTTAACGAAGACGTTGTACTTCCTGCCTTTCCGTCAGGTGAGTGCCAGTGTGAAGGACGAGGCGAGGGGAAGTTCTGTCCTGCAGGCCAACGGTGGGACAATGAGCTGTGCGGCTGTGTGTGTGCCGCAGACTGCCCCCGAAACCAGCCGCTGAACCCAGACACCTGCCTGTGTGAGTGCAGGGAGAGTTCACAGTCCTGTCTACGGCAGGGCATGAGGTTCAACTCCAGCACCTGCAGGTAGGAATCAAGAACAGGCACCAAACTCAGAAAAATCTCAATTATGTGTTTAGGTCCGGGGGCCGGATCCGGCCCTCAAGGTAATTCTATCCGGCCCTCAAATCATTTTATTTTATTATTAATGGCCCGATGTTATTTTGCTCTCATTTCTAACTTGTATAATTTTGACAAAATGTATTTTTGTAGAGAATAAAATACTGAAAGTAATTTCAGGTTTAGGTTGATTTATTCTGGAACAATATTCCTGACTTTTTACTATTCATAATTATGTTTTGGAGTTTAGCTAATATTTCAGCTATATGCTAGCTGTTTTGGCTATTTTAGGCTTTTTTCAGTTTTTTTAGGGTATTTTTAAGTTTAGCTTTTTTTTAGTTACATGCTAGCTGTTTTTGGGTAACCACATTTTTTTTAGGCTAATTTGACATTTAGCTAATATTTCAGCTAGATATCAGCTTCAGCGTTTTCAGCTATCAATTTCAGCATTTTCAGCTACCAAATTCAGCTTACAGCATTCACACTAACATTATCACAGGTAATTCTATTTATCTAGTTCATAATTATGTTAAAAAGTTACAGGTTTAAAGTTTTAAAAATGTAGTTTTAGGGTGTTTAATAAATGTTTACCCTGTTCGTTCTTCGACTTAATGTGTGTTCCGGATTTTGGCCCCTTGTGCGATTGATTTTGACACCCCTGTCTTAGGCTTAAAAGTATTAAATCTGCCGGCATAACTAAAAATACCTGGTATGTGGCGTCTCCGGAGAGTCGTCACATCTAGAACTAGAGCTTCTGCAGAAAGAGCTCCTGAAGCCAAGCACTCCACATGAGAAAAACGTCTCCATCCTCTTCAGTTCAGCTGAATGTTTCCATGCAACCTTTTATGGACGTCAGGCATCCTAAGCATTTAGCATGTGTGTCATGGTTCCCACAGTTAGCGGGCGAGGAAAGATCAACCTTCTTCTGCCCCCAGAGGCTGACAGAGACAGACGGGGGAGACTGGGTGAACTTGATGACTTTTGGCAAAGCAGACGGTTCTGAGACTGACGGAGCGACAGAGTATGAAAACATTTTAGGAGACAATAAATGTTTAACTTTAGACATGAGAAAGAGCTTGAATATACAACAAAGTGACCTTTAACTGGGGTTTCCTAAACTTTCTCAGCATAGGAAAATGTAAATAAATCAGATTTTTTTTAAGGTAAACCCTTGACATTCCCTAAATGTTATTTACAGAAATAAAAAAATAAAAAAATAAAAAAAGACAATATTAAGTATAAATAGAGCATATTTTGTCACCTTTCATTTTTTGGTTACTATGATGACATTAATGCTTTTTGCCAAAACTTCCTTTTCTTCTTTTGTACCTCTCCAGATGAAAACCTGCAGTTTTAAAATGCTCAGGTTTGACGCAGAAAGGCCAAAGTCTCCTTTCTCAGCCACAATTATGAAGCATCCACTTACAGACCTAGTAGAGCCATGAAAATCTTTGTTTTTCTCGTCTGAGCTGGAATCGGGATCAAAACTGTGCGGCTGGATACCTCCAGCTTGTGAGGTGCTTTGAGCAAATGGGAGAGCATGTAAACAAAGGGTTGATGGGGAGTTAGCCAAGGCCACCTCTATGGCTATCTTCTGCGGCAACCGTCCCGCCTAGAGGCGAATTTCTAATAAACCCCTGAAAATTTGTAAAAACCGCCACAGGCTGCTTTTACTTTGGCTAAAAACTGCATATTAATCATAATTAAACAACCACTTGGAACAACTTTAGGCTAGAAAAAAATATTAGAGTGGGACTTAAAGACAGAGTGCTACTCAGAATTACAGTCACATATCCAGAGCAACGTCTAAAAAGCTTCAACTAAAAACATTAAATGAAAATAAAGTTTTGCATGCGTCTCAAACAAATCTATTTTGAGCTCATTCAAAACGTGAAAAGATAAGTCAGTCAGTTTTATGTTATCAGATTTACAAATGGATTCTTGTAAACAAACATTAACAATTTAAATTTACCTCAAACTTCAGACAAAGTCAAAAAACTTAAATTTAATTATTTTTTACGGATTGAAGATTTTTGTTCATCAAGCCAAACTAACCATTTTAGATGATTGTGGGGAAATGCCAAAGCTAAGATTAGCTATGCCAATAACAAGTTAGCAACATGTAGAAAAACCTAACACAATTGTTGTTTTGAAGTCTAAATGCTGTTACATTAACACAATACAGTGAAACAAACAAACAAACAAAAAATCCTTATGTTGCTAAGTTAGGATCTTAAATTACACCACATTCTAACCAACTTTATGTCTCACAAGTAAAATACAAAAAGTAAAATAAATGGATTTGAATAAATTTCATTTATAAATAAACTTTGTTTCCTCTTCATTTAGAATTAAAGTATTTTCTTAAAATTCAAAATTCCTGCATTAGCAAAACAAGCTAATGTAGCAACAAATTAGCATCTTCATAACTATTAATTGCTTTAAACTTGCACAAAAGTTGCATTTTTACATGTTTACTCAAAAATTAATTCACAATGAACTTACATTTACCTCAAAAATAAATAATTTTCTTAAAAATCAGTCTTACCAGACTTGCTGAATCTCTATGAGGCTCCAACTTTCTTCAGAAAACGGAGGGTCTGCTATCTCTTACGCTGAAGGGGCTCTCTAGGACCGGAAATTATTCACTATTTTGAGAAATATGACTATTTTTGTGGCATTCATTTATAGAATGCAGCTATTAAATGTTTATAATAATTTTGATATTTTTATAATTATTTAACTTCTTTTACCTTGACCGCAGCACAAACGAGTTCCTTTCAAAATAAAACACAAGTAAGGACTTCCTGTGGCAGCAAATTTATTTTGATTAGAAAAGAAAGCCACGTCAAACAGCTTTTTTTCTTTATCATTATGACTTAACCTTGATTTATTTCTGCTTTACTATTTAATATAAACATGTCAACGTTGATGTAGAACACAATTTCTAAAATAAATTCATTCATTTAAATCCAAAGCTATACTTTAACCACTGAGCAGAATTGAGAGTAGGGGTGTCGAACTTAATCGCAAAGGGGCCAAAATCATAAAAATCCAAAACACACCTTAGGCTGAACAGGAGAAACATTTATTGAACACTCTAAAACTACATTTTTTAAACTTTTAAAATAGATTCATAGCTGAAAACGCTGAAGCTGATAGCCAGCTAAAATGTTAGCTAAATGCCAAATTAGACTGAATTAAACTGAAAAAAAAAAAAAAAAAATTGCCAAAAAAAGCTAAAATGTAGCTGAAAAAGTAGCTGTAAACGTCAAAATAGCCATAAAAAAACTGGAAAAAATAAGCTAGCTACAGCTAGTGTGTAGCTGAAATATGAGCTAATCTCCAAATTAGCCTAAAAAAATCTTAGTTATTGCCAAAATAGTCCAAAAAGCTAGCAGAAAAACTGTAACTTTTTAACATAATTATGAATAATAAAAAAGGCAGGAATATTATTCCAGAATTAATCAACTTAAAACTTAAATAACTTTCAATATTTTACTCTCCATAAAAATTTGATCAAAATTATACAAGTTAAATCGGGTCAATAACAATAAAATAAAATGATCTGGAGGCCCGGATAGAATTGCCCAGAGGGCCGGATCCGGCCCCTGGGCCTTGACTTTGACAAGTAATCTAGAGTCTAGAATGCTAATAACAACTGATTAAAACTTCTACTATACTTTAGCTCGGTTACCTAACATGTTTAAAATAAAAATAAAAATTATTAACTTCAACAAACTATTTAAAACTACATTATTCATTTAAACTGTTAGCAGTTTTTCTTCAAAAGAAGCTGCATGTGGCTCCAGTCCAGATCCCTCACAGTAAATAACACAAAATACTTATTTTAATCACAATTATTTTGTTTTGTTTCTCAAAACTGTTTCAAACATGTTCTCTCAAATTACTCTTCATTTTGAGTAAGAATTGAAAACAGTGCCAAAAAATGGACACAAATAATGTAAAAGTGCAATTAGATATTGACTGAATTTTGGGGGAAAATTTGTGCAATTTAACAATATACCAAGGTAGCATAGTGAGGATCACACATTTAAGCAACTTTACCTGCCTAAAGATTAAATCTACATTTGTTTGCTAAAACAAACACATTAGAAATGATGGTTTCCTGTTAGGATTTATGCAAAAATGCCTTTTGCGGTTCGTTTTTGGTTATTTTTTTCACGATAAAAGACATTTATATTACCTTTTTCAGTCTTTTAAGTTTCCGTTTCATTCAACATCTGGTCACAGGGATCAGTCCACAGGCGGCAGTTCACCTGCAGAGTCCCCCCTGACAAATACTCACAAATACCCCCCTTTCCTCGCACACAGGATCTATTGATGCTCATGCAAATGAGGCCCGGATGACATTTTATCCAAAAGAGCTGCCATGTGAATAATTCATAGCCTTTCAAGTCCTCCTTTTTCATCCATTTCTTCTTTCCTGCTCACTTCTTAACCGCGTCTTTCCTTTGTGTAGCTGTTACAGACGGCCCTGCAGAAACCCCAAACGCATCTGCCAGCCGGATTATTACTACAACTACCGAGTGTGTCAGTGCATCCCCAACTTCATGAAGTGGAACTAACCAGCCAAAAGTGGACAGAAGCGGATGCTGCCTCTGATTCACCCTGATGTCCACCACTTTTGGAACTAGATCAGGAGACGAAAGTGTGTTCTGAAAAAAAAAAAAGATCAGGTTTTCAAAGGCCTGACATGAATACTTCTCCCAAGGAGGATCAGAGACCTTCTCCAGGATATCAAAGGGTGAAGAGCAATTTAAAAAGGACAGAAAATGGGATAATTTACTCTCTGGGAATGTCTGCTGATAATTACAACTGGGAAGAACCAATCACACCTGGAGACGGTCTGGACGAGCCAATGGGGCGCTAAGTTACCCGCCGCGGCGTGTTGCAGCAAGTGCGTCGACCTCCGACCTGCAGCGGAGGCGGCACACACGTCTGTGCAAACTGGAATGTGGGATAAGATAATGACAGGCCAGACTCCACCCCCATCTTTTCCTTTTAAAATCAAAGAGCCTGGAGGTGTTCATTTAAGTAAATCATGCCATGTGGAAGTTGCAGAAGATACAGATCTAAAAAGTTGACAAAGAAAGCTCAACTTCTAAATAACCAGGCCAGTCACAGCTGAGCAACAACAGCTTATTTATCCTTCAACAATCAGCTAACGTTATTTGTACATATATATTTCATATTTAAATCTTAAATCACTATTATTGCACAAATACTGTATTTAAGTCACTCTAAAGTGTATTATTTTGAAGTACAACTTCTGTCCTTGTACTTGTTTTTACTGAAAGCCCGACTGCTTCGACTCCTTTCTGTCACACAGATGAAGACTTTTGATGTTTGTGATTTATGTAGTGAAAATGCCTCCACCGTGCTTAAATTATTACGCATTAAAATCTGTCGCACTTCCAGGTCTGAGTGTTTAAAATGGCTTCCTGCAGGAAATCGGATCCATCAGCTGCTGGATGAATTTTGCATGGCTGCACAGGTGAGGTTACCTTTGTGTCAGATCTCCTTCCTTCTTCTCGTCTTTGCAAAAAAAACAAAGATTGCCTTTCCATCTGGCCTTCCTGGTGACGTTAAAACCTAAAAACTGCCACAGTGGCCAAATTTTTATTTTGATAGTCTTGACTGGTGCTGCCACCAACAATTATTTTAGCAGTCGACTAATCACTGATTATTTTTTCCGATTAGTCAGCTAAGCTCTAATTGAATGTTAAGCACACATCTTGACCATCATTAGCTTTAAACTAGATAAAAATCACACATCTGTAAAAATGCCATTTTGAATGCTGTAAGCTGAATTTGGCAGCAGAGGATGCTAGAGACAATAGCTGAAGATGCTGAAATTGATAGCTGAAAAGGCTGAAGTTTATAGCCTGCTAAAATATTACATTCCAAATTAGCCTAAAAAGTTAGATACTCAGAACAGCTAGCATGTAGCTTAAATATTAGCTAAACTCCAAAACAGCCTAAAAGACAAAGAAAGCCTAAATTAGCCCAAATTAGCTAGCATGGAGCTGAAATATTAGATAAACTCCAAATTAGCCTAAAAAATTCTTGATAATTACCAAAAGCTAGTAGAATGCCATTATAACTTTCAACTTTTTACACTCTGATTCCATATAATATAAAGTAACAACTAATTGACTATTAAATTAGTCGTTGACTATTTTGTCGATTAGTTGACTAATCGTGGCAGCACTACTCTGACCCATCTCTCCGTTTGCTCATCTTAAACCCTCCAAGCACTCTTTTGCCTCAAAACAATCATATTCAAACAGGTTTATTATTTTTCCAAGAACAAAATATAAACCCAGCTCCAGCACGCCCCAGTATACAATTAAGTCATTGAAACTCTTTATTTACAAAAGATAGAAAACAAACCATAAATAAATAGAACCTGCTGCTCACTAAAGACACATGCGGCCTCCTGGTCTGTATCTGAGCTCGCTTCTCAACATTCAAACTGATTATTCACTAGTTTGGATAGCTCTAATGAGACCCATAGGGAACATATTTTTGTATACAAGAAATACATTTAGTATTTAAACAAGAACTATACAATAAAAACTTCTTAAAGAAGACTGTTGTACAGCAATCTCAGAGTTTAGACTAAATCGTGTCTGTAAGGAGGATCCTCCAACCTCCAGGACCGGTTCTTTCCACGACCAGAACTCAAAGCATCACGAGTGCAAAAAGCAAACGTCACCGTATGGCTTGGTTGCTGAATAGTTTTTTTTTGTTTGTTTTTATTTTAGTCTCACAGTTTCCATTCGTCCAGTCTGTGATCCACAGCGTCGGGTGGAGAACAGCACGGTGGTTCCAGAACAGGCACTTCAGTACGAACCGTCCCACAAACAACCGGACCTGGCTCGGTTCACCTCAGTAGTTTTCCAGACTTTTAAGTTCATTTCATTTCCACAGAGCGTCTGTTAACCCTGCAGTTCCAGGTCATGAGACCTCGCTCCGGTCCCGACCTCGGGTCCAGAACTTTGTTCCCTTTGTGGATCAGGCTCAGCTATGGCCTGAAACAGAACAGAACCAGAATCAGAAAACTACAGGCTGTGGAACAGATATGCTGAACTTTGGGTCGATCTAAAGCGCTAATTCTGAGAAAAAAGAACATTTTAAAATTTTAAAAAGTTAATATTCAAACAGAAAAAAAAATGTAAAATTGTAAAAAAAAATAAGTGAACATTTTATAGGAATGGGGCCATAAAATTATTTTTAAAAATATTTACAAAAATAAAGTCCAGACTTGAAGAGAATAAAGGCATAAAATTAGGAGAAAAATCAAAAAGTTTTACATGAACAAAGTTGCAAAATTATAAGAAAAATATTTAAATTAAAATAAATAGATTTGTGGGATTGTTAAAAAAATAGTCAAGATTTTATAAAAATAAAGTTGTAGATTTATGAGCGAAAAAAATCAAAATTTTATTCAAAAAAAGTTGTAAAATAAGAAGTCAAAATTTAAAAAAAAAGTCTTAAAATTCTGCCAAAAAAGGGTAAGATTTTTTTACCGGATAATAACCATAAAATTAGTAGAAAAAAAAAGTACAAATTCTATCAGACAAAAATAAAAAAAATGACGAGGAAAATGAAGTGCAAATTTGACAAAAATGAAGTCAAGGCTTTAAAAAAAAAAAAAAAGTCATACAATTATGGGAAAAGTAAAAAAAATTGAATGAACAAAGTGGAAAATTATTTTAAAAAATGGTTTAAATTTAAGAATACATTTGTAAACTAAAAATATTAAATTCCAAATTAGCCTAAAAAATTAGTTACCCAAAACAGATAGCATGTAGCTTAAATATTACCTGAACTCCAAAACAGCCTAAAAGACAAAGGAAACCTAAGTTAGCCCAAATTAGCTAGCATGGAGCTGAAATATTAGCTAAACTCCAAATTAGCCTAAAAAATTCTTGATAGTTGCTAAAATAGTCCCAAAAGCTAGCAGAATGCCATTATAACTTTCAACTTTTTTACACTCTGAACAAAGTCGAAAATTATAAAACAAATGGTTTAAATTTAAGAACACATTTGTAAAATTATTAGAAAAAAATATCAAAATTAAAGTCTTAAAATTCTGTCAAAAAGAATGAGAATATTACAGGGACACAAACAAAATTAGTGGAAAAAAGTACAAATTCAATGAGTAAAAATCCTAAAATGACAAGGGGAAAAAAGTGCAACTTTTCCCAAAGAGAATAAGGTCATAAAATTAGAAAAAGGTCAAATATTTCAAGAATAAATATGTTAATTATGAGATAAAAGTCCAAATTTATCACAGGAATAAAGTTGTAAATTTATGTGAAGAATTGTAAGTTTCATAAGAATAAAGTCGTAAAAATAAAGGAAAAAAGTTAAGATTCTAAGAAGAAGAACATTGTAAAGTTAAGAGGGAAAAAAGTCTTAACTTATTACAGAAAAAACAAGTCAAAATTTCACAGGAGTGTAAAGAATGATTAGAAAAAGTTGAAAGAAAATCATGGGAAAAGAAACATATACTGTATATATATAAACTTGTCAGAGCAAACTCACCGTCCTCGTCGTCGGAGTCGAACCCGAACAGCGTGGAGCAGTTCTGTCGCTGCAGGTGAGTCTGCAGCTCCTCGGAACAGGTGAAAGTGGCAAAACACTTGGCACATCGCTGTCTCGGCGCCAGCGTGCTGGTCTTCTCCAGGAAAGTCTCGTTGGCGGGCGGCGGCGGGAAGGACGTCTTCCGACGCTTTGGCATGGCGGTGTATTTCTCGTCCAGGTACGCCGTGGGCGGCACGCGCAGGTAGGGCTTCTTGCTGTACAGGGCGAGTGTTTTGTTACACACCGACGTCTTGCGCAGCTCCGCCGACGCCTTTCCGTTCATGGTGTGGGTGGAGCCCGGCATGTCTGTCTCGGGGGTGTGGCCTCCAGGGCTCTCCGTCTGGATGGCTGCAGGCGTGGCGCCATCTTTGCTCTTCTTCTTTGACTTGTCCTTATTTGGCTCCGCCTGCTTCTCACTTGTTGCTGGTTTCTCCTTCTGCTGGATGTCTTGAGGAGCAGCAGACGGGGAAGTGTCTGCAGATGAGACATCTTTTTGGCTCAATGCAGCTTCCGTAGAGTCGTCCTGGTGAAGGAGCTCCAGTTTCCCCTTTTTTGGGGCGGAAATTTTCTCTTTGTCTTCCTTAACCTTGGTGGTTTCTTTGGAACCAGATTTCTTCTCCGCCGTCGTAGGAGGAATTTTCTGGGATTTCTTCTCCGTTGTCGTAGGAAGAATTTTCTGGGATTTCTTCTCCGTTGTCGTAGGAAGAATTTTCTGGGATTTCTTCTCCGCCGTTGTAGGAAGAATTTTCTGGGATTTCTTCTCCGCTGTCGTAGGAAGAATTTTCTGGGATTTCTTCTCTACTCCTGTAGGAAGAATTTTCTGGGGTTTCTTCCCCGCTACCGTGGGAAGCATCTTCTGGGATTTCTTCTCTGCCGTCGTAGGAAGAATCTTGTGGGATTGCTGCTCCGCCACAGTGAGTCCTGGAGGATTGGGGGGAACGTCACAGCTGGGCGCTTTGGCGTCATGGTGAGGGGCTGCAGACGAGGCGAGTTTCTTTGCAGGTCTTTCGTCTGATTTGGTCTTCATCTCGCTGGTGTTGGAGAGCGTTTGGTGGTTTCTGACCTTGTGGCGCTTGGCTGGCTGCGTTTTGAGCTTTAACGTGGTGGACGGCGGTTTCCGGTGGTCTCGGAGCCTCGTGACCCTCAGACGGTTGGCGTCGGCTGCTGAACTCTTGGCGGTTTCGACCTTGGAGGGGTTTCTGTCAGCCGGAGCGTTTTCATCTTTGGTGGCTTTGCTCGCCTTTAGAGGCCGTCCTCTTCTCTTTGTCTTGAGTTTTTTTAGCTTGCGTCTGACTTTGCTCAGGTGTTTCAGCATCAGCGATGGCGGAGCTTCAGGTGAGCTTCTCCTCAGCCTCAGGCGGGGAACAGATGGCAGTTCTGGCTCCTCCTGGCTGCAGAGGTTTTTCTGAGCTTCGGCATCCTCCCTCAGTGGCGACTCGTCGCGTTCTTGCCTGCACTTCCCAGATGGCTCTTCGCTGGCAGCTGGATTTTCGGTAGTGTCGTCTGAGCTGCA
This sequence comes from Oryzias melastigma, assembly GCF_002922805.2. Taxonomy (NCBI): domain Eukaryota; kingdom Metazoa; phylum Chordata; class Actinopteri; order Beloniformes; family Adrianichthyidae; genus Oryzias; species Oryzias melastigma. The sequence continues at coordinate 1,212,022 of NC_050513.1, forward strand.
GCGCTTCCTCCCCGCTGCCGCCTGAACAATCTTGTCGGGTTTGGCGGGCCTGGCGGAGAAGTGGTCCTTCTCGTGGAGGTTGAGCGCCCACAGGCAGATGAAGAGCTGGGAGCATCCGGGCAGGCAGCACACGGCCTGCAGCGGGCTGTGCTTGCGGGCGTGCCGCCGCATTTCCATGCCGGATTTGAAGCGGGCTTGGCAGCCCTGGTGGAGGCACGGGTGGCGAGGGGAGTCCCTGTGTCGTCCCACGTGGTGCAGGAAGTGCTGGAAGCTGAACATGACTCTGGAGCAAATGCTGCACTTGCCATTTCCCACACGGAATGCCACCTCCAGAGATCTGGTGTCGCCGTAGTGTTCCTCCAGAGCGTGGTACAGAGGGGCGACCCGGTTCTTTGAGATGTCCGCGGACCAGGAGCAGCCATCCACGGGGCAGCACGCCTTCTCCGGAGGATCCACACTTTTCTTGTCCGTCTGCGGTTTCTTTCGGACCTTTGCAGATTCCATCTTCTTCTCCTCTTTCAAGAAAGGAGACTTTCTGGCAGCCCCGACGGATGCTGAAGAACCTGCCTCAGAACCGGGATGCTCTTGGGAGATCTCTTGCTGAACGGGCTCCTCCTTGGTGTCCACGGAGCGTCTCAACCTGCTGATCTTTTTGCTCATGTGTCCGTTGACCCTGTGAGGTGTTTGCTGTTTTGGGGATTGCTTGTCATCGGATCGGAGAGTTCTCGGTTCAGATGGGCCAGAATCCGTTCGTTTCTCCGAGGTGGAGGATTTCCTGGGTCTCCCGCGCTTTCCAGAACCAGAGGAGGCGTTAGAGGTCTTTGCTTTGGCGGGTGAGTCTTTGGCGTCATCGTCTGGCGCTGGCGGCGCCTTCAGTCTCTTGAGCTTCTCGATGTGGTCGGACAGGTGAATCATGGCCAGCAGGTCGTCTGTGAAGACAGTTCCGCAGAACATGCACTCGTCTCTGCGGTAGTGAAACATGGCGTGCGCCACCACCCGGCAGCCCTTGAAGTCCTTCTCGCAAAAGATGCAGCAGTACTCCAGCCGGGACTCCTCTGACTCAGGGAACGTCTCCTTGAGCTCGCTGCTTTCCGGTCCGTCGAAGCCGATTTCGTGGGGCGTGTCTTCTTCTTTGATGTTTTGGAGCTGAGACGCAAAGAAAGGAGTCGGTTCTTCTGGACTGCTGAGCTCTGTTTCTGGTTCTCCTGAGGTGCTGTCCTCTGGAGGTCCACGTTCGAGGGAAAGCTCCGGCACCTCCTTTGCTCCTTCCGGCTGTGCCGACACATCTGTTCTGTCCTGCAGTGAAGGATCATGGGAAACCTCTGGATCAGACAGTCTAGCTGTGGAGTTGTTTCCATCACGCGGCTCGTGCTCTGTAGAGCTCTTCTCCAGCACCTGGGTAGGGGAAGAGGGTGAAGTCCTGAGCAGCTCTTCTCCATCTCCACAGAGAACCGGATCCGCTGCGTTTGAGACGTGGATCCGGATGGGATGGTGAGCTTCCGAAGCTTTGGTCGTTTGTGGTTTCTTCTCCTCGCTCTGAGGCTTAGAGACCGGGTCTGAAACTGGAGACGGAGAGGCGATGGTGACTTTCATCTCCACATCTTCACTCGGCTTTGCTGCTGAAATCGGCGGAGCCTCCGGAGGCTTTGGGGTGTGTGAAGTCTCTGCCTTAGAGGAGCTTTGAGGATCTGTTGGTGTTTGAAGGAGTACGTTTTCCTCCGTTGCTTCCCTGGCTCCACTTCCTTTCTGAGTTGGCGGTTTTGAACTCCGAGCTTTGAGGACTCCGGTTTCTGCCGCCTGGTCTCTGGGGGAATCTTTCGGAGGACTGACCTGCAGCGAGGACCGCGTGATGGTCGACACAGAGCCGTGCGCGTGGGAGGACGGGCCTTTGCCCTTCTGGCGGCGGGCGTAGCAGTGCAGCAGCTGCACGAAGGCACTGGGGTCCCGCGCTCGGAGGATCACCTCCTTCCCGTGGACGGTCTTCTCGGGGGAAGGCGCACTGGCGCGCTTCACGGTGGGCTTGTAGAACAGCACCTGCGGGAACCCTCGGGGCCGGCTGCAGGCGTCCTCCGTGAAGGTGGCCATCAGCTCGTTGTCCGGCAGGGACAGCTCCAGGATGACCTGCGGCGGGCTGGGCGGGGTGACTGGGACGGATGGGAACCCGTTCTGATGGTTGGCCCTCAGGCGGGAGGTCACCAGAGGCTTGGCGCTGTTCTTCATGGAACCCATTTTGGATCTCTTTAGGACGTTTAGGCATTTGCCCCGTTTCAAGCCGTTCCTTTTGATCCTGAGGGGCAAGTTTTCCTCCAGAGCCCCCGAGTCCTCCAGGAGCCACCTGGGCTTCCTGATCCTGCGTTTTGGAGGGTTCTTCTCCGACAGCCTGGTGGTGCGTCTCTGGTCCTCGTACCTCAACGCCACACCGCCATGTATTCTGTCCAGCTGCCAAAACGAACGCCGTAGAGATCTGGGGGAGGACTCCTGCAGAGCCCGGCCCCCTTTCCTCTTCGCATCGTCTAGCCGAGTTTTCCCAGCGCCGGTCTTCAGCCGTTTGGAGGCAGCGTCAGAGCCGGTTTGGTTCTGGTGACGCTTCTTGGCCACGGACAGAACGTTACTTTTGTCTTTGGCGCGGCAGCCCGATCTGGGAGCCGGGTCTTTGGCGCAGTACTTGGAGATCCATTTGTCCTCCATGACTTCCTCCAGAGCAGCACTGACCACCTTCTTGCTCATCAGCTTCAGACAGTTGGTCCGCAGAGTGATGAGGTTCCAGAACTCCGGGTCGAAGAGCAGATCCTTCTTCAAGACCTGAGGAGGCAAAAACATTTTTAAAATCAAATAGAAAAAAACTTAAAAGTAAAAAAATCTTTTCATCTGTTTCAAAGGGAGCCAAATGAGCCCACACCATAATACTGCCACTGGCGTGCAGAGGATGTTTAAAGGCTATTTGAGAATGTTTAAAGGGTAACCAAACCCTAAATCAACTTTTTTTGTATGTTGACCTCTATAAATGGGATGTTAAAAGTGCTGTCTGTTGGTCATTCCAAAATTTTTGACAAATTAAAATAAACTTGGTTAGCCCCTTAACGCCTGAATTTATCTCCCGCTATGAGAAAAAAAAAATCACTTGTATTTCTGCTTTTAAGTAGATCCTACATTTAGGTCATTTTAGAGCCAAAGTTGCATATTTTCAACAACTGGCATTAAGGGGTAATTCTTGAAAATATAGTCAAAAAACCCCTGTGTGCTGCCCCCTACAGGTTGAATGAAGATATTACTGTGGAATTTCATGATTGGAGATTTTTACATTTCGGCTGACGGCGGAGTCAGCCTCCAACTTCCCTGTTTGGTCACCCTTTAAACAGCATAAATCGAGGCGTTTATAAGGAAAAATGCAACAAATTCTGCAGAAAGTATGAAAGAAATCGGTTTAGCTCCTCCTCTTTTCACCAAAAGCACAATTTGAAGATGGAGCAAAATCATTTTTCCCTTTCAAATTTTCAAACTATGCTAACATTCTGCAGATGAACTGTTCAGACGCTGAAGCTTAGAGCTATTCCAATATTTGCAGTCAGTTCCTGAAAATCAAACATGAATATTTGTGACGTCAGAGTTTTTGAATTTGCGCTTTAATTAATATAGTAGAGTGTAGATCAAATACACTTCAGGGAATGTAATTATCTTTCTAAAATTTCATTAAAAATGTTGGAGATTTATCAAAATGTTTTCTTTGATCTAATGATGCATAATAAACTATTTTTCTTTAATCAACAAGTTTCAGGAATAAGGAAAAAACTCTCAAAATGAAAAAAATAGACAACTTTTTAGCATTAAAAAAAATCCGGGAGAGAAAGCACTAATATTTTTTAAACTGCTTCAGAATGTAGGGAGATTCTGGTTTTAGTAACAGGAGGATCTCTCCGTACCTGCAGGGTCTCAAAGCGAACGTGGTTCCTGATGGGGCCGTCCTCAACATGGTACTCCTGGTCTGGCAGCAGGTACAGCAGGTACACCATCTTGTAGGACTCCACCGTCCGCTCCTGGAAGAAGACGAGGAGAGCGCACGCGCGGCACACTTCCAGGTCGTTGGGCAGCAGCCCTGCGATGGTTTTGTAGATGAGCGACTTGGTGTTGACGTCACAGGGGAGGCGAGCCTGCAGGGCGTTGGCGCAGAGCTCCACGCAGAACTGGACTCCGGCTTCACCCACCTGACAGACAGGAAGATGTCTTCAGAGCTTCATCGGACGCTCAGAACAAAACTGTGGCGTTCTTACTCACGTTCTGCAGCACGGCTCTGATGAAGGGAAATATGGACTTTACGTTGGTGGCAGACTTCATCAGCTGTCGGCATTCTGCCAGGAAGACCTGCGGGGGCGTTTTGAGGCGGCTGTGGAGGTTGGTCCACACCAGGACGAGGTCGCTGAAAACCAAGAGGACCTTCAGAATCATTTCAGAGGAAAGACCGGACTCTGGGGTGCTCAGGCACTTACCCCAGATAATACATATCCCCCCTGCGGAGCTGCTGGGACAGGAAGGCTGAGCTGAGGGCCAGCAGCAGCTCGTCCTTCTCCTCCGACTCCAGACTGCAGAGGATGTGAACCGCATCTTTACCGCTGACGTCCGCCACCTGAAGGAACAATTACTTCCTGTTCAGCTCTGACCACAAACCCCAAACGCCGCCAGACTGAAGGAGGAGGCCCACCTCTGTGTGCAGGCAGTCCTGCTGGGAGGTTTTGTGAAGCTGTGTGAGGTAGACCTGCAGAAAGAACAGGTGCTGACCCGCGCTGGGGTGCCGGGCGCAGCGCTTAGCCAGGGCAGCCGCCTCGCCGAGGCGAGAACGGGACAGGAGGAAGTGAACCCGGAGCTCAAAGAATATGGGCAGCTCAGAGCCGATGTATGCATCCACTGAGGGAGGGGTGGGAATAAAGGAAGGATTTAGTCTGACATTAAAATCAGTCTGGATAAGACCTTCGACCCATGAACTCTGACCTTCATGCTGAGGTAAACCGGACTGGCTGAGGATTCCCTGTAGAACCGGGCTGGCCCACGGCCCCCCACCCCCAAAAAAACGCTGCACCTGAAGGAGGTGAAGGTTCTGGTGCTTCGCTAGGACCAGATGACATTCCTGAAGGAGGAGGAGAAGCTCATGAGAATCAGTCTAGTTTGGTGGCTTAGTTTGATTCTGTAATTATTCACATTCAAATATTCACCATTAGAGTTCTTACAGACCAGATGAATGTTTGTTAGGATTTAGGACCAGAAAGCATTCATCAATGTGCTGCCACTTCAGTCACATTTTCTTTTAACCAAAAAGGATTAAGACTCTGCATAAACTGTAAAAACTTCATTTGTGGTAACGAAACGATGACAGCAGACTAAAAACAGCCGTAATGAGAATGAGAGAAGAAACATCTTCATCCATGAAAGACCAGAGTTAAAAATAAAACAAATCTAAAGGTTTTTGGTCAAAGGTCAGTTTGAGGTCAGTCACAAGTCTGTCACAGGTCAGTCACAAGTCTGTCAGAAGTCAGTCACAGGTTTGTCAGAGGTCAGTCAAAGGTCTGTCAGAGGTCAGTCACAGGTCTGTCAGAAGTCAGTCACAGGTTTTTCACAAGTCTGTCACAGGTCTGTCAGAGGTCAGTCACAAGTCTGTCACAGGTTAGTCACAATTCAATAACAGGTCAGTCACAAGTCTGCCAGAAGTCAGTCATAGGTCTGTCAGAGGTCAGTCACAGGTCAGTCGCAGGTCAGTTGCAGGTCAGTCAGAGGTCAGTCAGAGGTCAATCACAGGTCAGTCACAAATCTGTCAGAAGTCACAGGTCTGTGTCTGGTCAGTAATAGGCCTGTCACAGGTCTGTCACAGGTCAGTCACAAGCCAATCGCAGGTTGGTCACAAGCCAATCGCAGGTCAGTCACAAGTCAATCACAGGTCAGTCACAAGTCAATCACAGGTCAGTCACAAGTCAATCACAGGTCAGTTACAATTCTGTCAGAAGTCAGTCACAAGTCAGTCACAGGTCTCGAGTCTCACCTGGAATGTGGCGGTGAAGCGTTCCAGCGGTTCTTTACTGAAGTCCTCCTGTTTGAAAAACAGCAGCAACTCGAAGACACTCCTTTGATAAAAAACCAAAAACAGAAAAAAAATGAATCAAGTTTTCCTTGAAATGATGCTATTTGAGCACAAACTGAAGTCAGAGTGAGAAGAATCCTGAAACCTTTGATCTGAACGATGGCTTTAATAAACTAACTGAACGCAGCTCCAGTGGTCGTGTGTTTAAAAGCTGCTCTGTCCCGTCTACTGGCTTAGTTTCATGTTTATGCTAGACACAAAGTCTGCAGTGCTCAACCACCTCTGAGCTAAACAGAAAACACTTCAGATCACTCTGATGACAGGAGAAGAAGACAGCGCCCCCCTGAGTTGGGTCGGTGTACTTACAAGGCCAGTCTACTGATTGTTTGGAGAGCGGGATCACAGTTGGCTGGGAAGCAGCTGGATGCTCGAGTGAAGTAGCAGAGAGCGATCTCCAAGACCCTGAGCTGCGGCAGCGGCAGCCGAAAACGAGCGGCGTGCTCCTCCACCAACTGCAGACGCAAACAAACACTTCAGGACCCGGACAGCATCGAGAGAGAAGTGATGACGCCACGTTTACACAGTACGGAGCAGGTCTAAGTACACTTTCAAATTCAAAACTATTCACAGATTAGATCGATATCACCAGCAACTAGTCTTATTGAAAGAAGTTTCATTTTTCATTCCATTTCATGGCTTTTGAATTCAGCTCAACATTTTTACAGAAACTCAGCCTGGATTTCATTAAATGTTTATTTTTCAACGATGGATCAATTTCAACATTCCTCAAAAAAGGATTACCTAGACACCCTCAGGAGTGTCAAACTCAATCGCACAGGGGGCCAAAATCCAAAACACACCTTAGGTCACGGGCCGAACAGGATCAACACTTATTGCTGAAGATCCTGAAATTTATAACCAGCTAAAATATTACTTAAATGCCAAATTAGCCTAAAAAACAAAAAAAACTTAGGTCAGGCAAAACAGCTAGCATGTAGCTGACAAAATAGCTAAACTCCAAAATAGTCTAAAAAACTGAAAATAAGCCTAAATTAGCCAAAACAGCTACCATGTAGCTGAAATATTAGCTAAAATCTTAGTAAATGCCCAAATAGTCCAAAAAACTAGCAGAATGCCAATTTTTAAAAATCTAAAAGTGTAAATTTTAATATAATTATGAATATTAAAAAGGCAGGAATATTATTCCAGAATAAATCAACTTAAACCTTAAATAACTTTCAATATTTTACTCTCCATTAAAATATATTTTGTCAAAATTATACAAGATAGAAATGAGCACAAGATAAGATCGGGTCATTAATAACAAGAAAATAAAATGATCTGGAGGGCTGGATAGAATTAGCTGGAGGGCCGGATCCGGCCCCCGGACCTGGACTTTTACACCTGTGATCTAGATCAGTGTTTCCCAATCCTGGTTCTCTGGGCACACTGTCCTGCATGTTTTTCATGTCACCCTGCCAAGTACCAACAAGAATTCAGTGAATTAAAAAGTCTAAAAACATTCAGGATAGCCTTTAACAGTGGAGATTTGCTGGCGGAGAAACTGAGAGATTGTACATATCTACTTTACTGCTGTAATAAAATACAGCTATGAGGCACCTTTAAACACGACCCAATGAAAGGAACTTCCTGACAGCCAAAAACTGATCAAACGTTTCATTTAAAGCATCAAAATAATAATAAAAAAATCAAGAGTAAATTTCCACATATCTGACAAACTTCAGATAAATTCCAGACCGTTTAATATAAACTGGTATCAGCATTCAGTGTCTGACAGAAATAATTTTATGAAAGAAACTCGTTTTCCTGGATTTCTCAGAGGACTTGAAGGCAACGTTTGAATGGGTTTAGCTGCACAACCAAAGCCCCTAAACAGCTTAAACAACCCAGTTTGAATAAAATTCGGAAAAAAATCTTTAACTATCCTTTCTTCAAGTTTTAACATCAAATTTAATTCATTTTAATTTAATTTTATTTTAATTTAATTTTTTCATTTTAATTTCATTTTTCAATTCTAATTCATTTTTCCCCCAAAATTTAAACCTGTGGTTGGAAATTTGACATCTATAAAATAAAGCAACTCACTGAGTAACATTTTAGCATTTGTCCAGCTGTGAGTGACAAAGTCCTTATAAATTTACATAATCTCATAGCCCCATACATCATGTAATAGTTAAAGATGATGAAACGAACACCAATCTTTCAGGATTTTGTAATTCTGTTTTTGCACCGACTTCAGCATTTCACCATCAAAACGTCTCCACCAATCAAATTTGAGGCTCAAATATAAATATCATCCGTTTAACCAATCAGACGTCCTCATTTTCTTATGAAGGTGATGCTGATACGGCAAATACCAACAAAAATCACAGCTTTCAACAGTTTGAAATACTCTTGAAACACATTTGACGTTGTGCTGGACAAATAAAACGCTGAACCAAACGTTGAATATGACAGAAAGTTCTGTCCCAAATATGCAGCCATATGTACGACTTCAACGTGTGGGAATTTACATTGTTTATCTACTAGGTCTGTGAATTTATCACGTGTGATCATGGTTTTATGGCCCTCAGCAGATTCATTTGATTTTATTCATTTAAGAGTTATTGATCCTGGAAATTTGAATCAGTGAATATCTCGCCAAGTTTACTGAACTGTTTTTTGCACCTCAAGCTCAAACTAGTGTTTTATTCAGCTGCGCATTAAAACGTTGTGATGCGGTCATGATATCTAGACTTTTAGTAGAGTATTTATCTGGAGTAACACGCCTAAAAAGGAATAGCACTGATCAAAATAAGATATTTGATCCCTGATCCGGATGCAGCATCCGATTCTGAGAGGAGCGGGTCGGGCCCAATTTATGATTTCCAAGTTTGAACTAGTGTGTAACCATGAGTGTGTCTGAAGAAATCTAGTCTTCAGGTTCTTTGGGTGAAATATTAACTTATTTAAAGCTCCACTGAGTCAACTGGGTGAATGACTTAATGATCTGTTGGTAAAATATGGAAACATCAACAATTTATACTATTATAATGTACTCAAATGATGTTATTAGTGTTTAGTCCAAGTGACCTGTTTAATTTAAACAGATTATTTCTAATAACATCTGTGTTAATGATTAATCTAGTTTTGTAATCAAAGCCCTTTAGAGAAAAATGGAAGTTAAGATGAAATGTTAGTAACAAAAAAATAAACAGAATTAAGACCAGGTAACCAATAGACACATTTAACTATAAACTAAAAAAAATCTATGCTTTTTTTCTGAAAATGAAGTATTTTTAAAGTCACATTTAATGAGAGACACTAGTAAAACTTTTTTAAATTTCTTTTTTTTTCTTTAGTTAAAAATTACTTTTCAACATGAATATAAAGTTGGTCATTTTGTATAAAAATTGACTAAGCATACTGCTATTATTACATCATTCAAGTTTACAGCTGCTCTCACACAAACATGAAAAAAGTTGATTTGCTTTTAAATTAATCACTGTTAAATAATGGATTTTACAAGTGCTAGATAAAATTACACTCCAAATAACAACCACTTTAAAGTCTAAAGAACATCCTCCTGCAACCTTTAGTTAAAATTTATAGTTGAAAAGTTTCATTTTTTTTTTAGGAAAAGGTGCTGCAAATGATGACTTTTTGTGACAAAACAATCATTAAAAACCTTAATTTACTGCAGTTCTTCTAAAAAGCTTGAATATTTTATTCCGAATTCAATTCTTTGTAATTAAAGCAATTTTCATCATGTTTGTATGAATCTATTAAAACTATAATAGCAGCATTCTTTCACACAAGAAAATGATAAACATTTATAGAATATTTTTAACATTATTATAACCATTATTTAAAAAGCCTGGATGATACTGACTAACGACTAATAAAAAATAACGCTTCAGGAACAAAAACTCAAGCAAATTATTACAAACAAATTATAGTAATATTCTATGATTTGGTTAAAAACTTTCAAAATAAAAGCAAAGCCCAACATCTAAAAATTAAGACAAAATGTAGGAACATCTGGTAAAACTTGAAATTAAAATAAAATGAGACAGGCATGTATAGTTTACTTTTGCATTTACAAACGTTTAAAATGTAAAGAAATTAGACTAAAAATTTGAACCATGTAAATTAAACTATTAAGTTGGTTGAATGTATTAATTCTGAAGTCGTGTCGATGTTCTAATTTCCCTAAAAACAATGTAAATGTGCTACGGTTGTAGCTTCGTGTAGATGTTATTTTCGTGTGGTGACAAACATCTTGTAGCCGAAATAAACAATATCGAAACTAGTTTTTTTATGACTAAAAACATGCAACAAGCAACGGGTGTTTGATAACTATATGTAAATTAGTTATAGTAGTATTTTTGCGTCAGTGGAAACATGTAAGCTTCAGTTCAGTTTGGTAAACAGAGTAAACTTTAAAGCTACATCCTGGGCTACTTGGTTAACCGACTAGCCCCTTTAGCCGTTAGCCGCTTTTGACAAGTTACGACGTCATTTTTAAGTCGAATATGTCGATGTCACGGTCTGGGTGTGGTTCGGTGTCACTACTGGAACTATTAAGTAAATATATGTTGGAGCAGTTGACTGTAAAGAGCCTGCAAGTGGCTGGCTAGATGCTAACGAGCTCCCCAGCTAGCCGTGTAAGTTCTGGGGGAGGGGGAGTCGGCTAACATCTCAGCTCTCGCCGTCGACAACAAGCCGAGTGCGGACTCCTGCGGCGGCTCCTTACCGTGCAAAAGTCCGAACAGAACCGTTCGGTGTCTGAGCAGAGCTCGTCACGAGAATAGCGGCTCAACAGACCCTCTAGTTGGTTTTTTAGCCCCTTTAAGTCGCACACTGTGCTCTCCTCCGCCATACTGCCCACCGAGGCTCGCTCGTAGCCGCTACCGCACAACACATACATCCTCACCATCAGAAGCGCTGATTGGCTGCTTCACGGACCATGGGGTGTGCTTCTTTACCTCACATGGGCACTCCGCCAAGGGTTGACAGAGGGGCGGGTGCATGAAATACAGTTTTACAATGAAGAACCGCCGACATCGGTGATCACAGAGATTCATCGCATGCGCCTCAAACCACATGGCAGACACAAACATAGTGCTTTAACGAGCTAATAATTGCGTTCACGTTACATAGTTATCATCATTAAAATCAAAAATATTCTCACAATTTATGCAAGCGAAAGTTTAAATAAAAAATAAACCACAGTAAAATTATTCTGTCGTGTAAAGAATACTTTAACTCTGTTTAAAATGTTTTATTTTTATCAGCAACAATAATAATAAAACTGCAAAAAAAGTCGTTGTTAAAAATAATAATCACATATATTTTCATATATTTACTATAATTTCATGTGTTGGAATAATAAAAACTGAGCAAAATCCAATAAAAAAAACATCCTATATTCACAGATCAATTATCTATGGGCTCAACGGTGTTCCCTGAGGGGTTCCACTCAAAAATGTTACCTACTGTTATTATATTATTATAATAATTTCCAAACCATAAATAAGGGGCTTCTGATCACTCTTTTTCTACTTTTTTCATTGATTCAGTTAATCAGATCATATCTGGTTTGTGTCAGACAAAAAAATCTAACACCTCTAAAATAATCACTTCAACACTTTCACAAAATAGTCTTTTAATGTTCCCTGCAATACACTTAGGAAGTAACTAAAGTTCACATTTCTAATAATTATCATTTTATTGATCTTTTCTACTGTTTTATCTCTTGTTACTTGACCAGATATATTTTTAAATGTAAAAACTATGTTTATTATCTTCACAATCATCTAATGATGTCATTAGATATTTTAAGACGAAAAAAAACTTTTTCCAAAAAAAGTTTTTTTTAATCGTATACATTTATTCAAGAAAAAAAAAAGTACAAAATATTTTTTTCCTGCCATCGCTAGGATAAAATACTCCAAACTTTTTACAGTTCCATCTCAGGCTTCAGGCAAGAACAGAAAAAAACACAGATGATAAGTCTATATACAGCAACAACCTCCACAGTTTCATTCCTTATATTTGAAACAATCATTTAAAAGAGGAGCGTCTGAAACAAAAAGCTGCTCATAAATTACAAGCGTACAAGAGATTTTTCTTACTCTACAAAAACAAAGAAGAAATCAACACCTGAAGGAAAAGAAAAAAAAGCAACTCTACAAGTAGGGGATTGTGGCACAATCTCGTCTGCTCATTCAACAATTTTCAGCAAGCTTGAAAAAAAGGAATTAACCCCTAAAAGAAGCAAATCTTTAAGGAAAAATGCACAGCTGAGCGCTGCGTTTGAGTCACATTTCATCTGTGGACTCTGACATGGAGCGCTCCCTCCTCTCTCGGCCCGTGACGAAGTTGAGCAGGTCGACGGCCGTCACCACGCCGAAAACCATCTGCTTCAGGACGGCGGATCCGTCTGTCAGATCTGACGGTGGGAAAAGCTCAAAATGAGGTCTCCAATAAAACAGATTTCACTCTTTCACCACTTGTAACAAAATATAACAAAACTAACATGTATAACATGTACAACATGTATGTTTGCTAATCTTTTCCAGACACCAAAGAGAGAAGATTCAGGTGTTCTAATCATATTTGCTCGCCAAGTGAGTGGACTTTGGCCCTTTTGAGTAATGATAAGCAGTTAGTTGACCAATAAAACTCCACTAGTGATGTCAGAGTAAAATGGAGGTGGGGTGCACATGACGTCAGTATGATGCATGATGACATTTGTGAGGTAAAACGTCTACATCAGGATTTCTGACACTAGAATGGAAATAAATAGAAAGCTTAGAAAGTAATGTAGGACAGGTGCATACAGGTGTGTCCAAATGTGTACAGGTGCATGAAGGAATGTACAGGTGTGTGCAGATGTGTACTTGTGTGTTCAGGTATGTTCAGGTGCATACAAGTGTGTTTAAGTATGTGTAGGTGCGTACAACTGTGTGGAGGTGTATACAAGTGTGTTCAGGTATGTACAGGTACATGAAGGAATGAACAGGTGAATGCAGACCTAAAGGTGTGTGCAGATGTGTACAAGTGTGTTTATGTGCAGTGTGTTTATGTGCAGGTATGTGCAGATGCATTCAGGTGTAAAATGTGTTCAGATGTTCAGGTGTGTACAGAGTACAGTTTGTAAAAGAGCAAACAGTTGCATAACAGGTGTGTACAGGTGTGTCTAAATGTGTACAGGTGCATGAAGGAATGTACAGGTGAATGCAGACATAAAGATGTGTGCAGGTGTGTGGAGGTGTATACAAGTGAGTTCAGGTATAAGCAGGTGTGTAAAAGTGTGTGTAGGTGAGTGGAAGTGTGTACAAGTGTTTTCAGGAGTATGCAGGTGAATGCAAGCAGGTACAGACAGGTGCGTACAGACGCTTTCAGGTGCAAAAATGTGTTCAGGTGTGTACAGATGTACCTGTGTGTTCAGACATGCAGTGTATAAAAGAGTAAACAGGTGCATAGTGAGTATACAGATGTGTCCAAATGTGTACAGGTGCATGAAGGAATATGCAGGTGAATACAGACATAAAGGTGTACAGGTGTCTTTAGGTGTATACAAGTGAGTTCAGGTATAAGCAGGTGCATATAGGTGTCTTAAGGTGTGTGCAGGTGTGTGGAGGTGTAAACAATTGTGTACAGGTGCGTACAGATGCATTCAGGTGTACAAATGTGTTCAGGTGCGTACAAATGTACACATATGTGTTCAGGCATACAGTTTATAAAAGTGTAAACAGGTGCATCCAAATGTGTACAGGTATGTGAAGGAATGTACAGGTGAATTCAGGCGTGTGCAGATGTGTACACGTGTGTGCAGGTGTATACAAATGTCTTCAGGTGTAAGCAGGTGCATTCAGGTGTGTTCAGGTGCGTACAGATGCATTCAGGTGTACAAATGTGTTCAGGTGTGTACAGGTGTCCACATGTGCATTCAGGCTTACAGTGTGTAAAAGTGTAAGCAGGTGCGTACAGGTGTGTCTAAATGTGTACAGATGCATGAAGGAATGTACAGGTGTGAACAGGTTCATACAAGTGCATACAGATGAATTCAAGGGTACAAATGTGTGTAGGTGTGTACATGTGTGTTCAGGTGTGTACAGGTGTCCACATGTGCATTCAGGCTTACAGTGTGTAAAAGTGTAAGCGGGTGCGTACAGATGTGTTTAAATGTGTACAGATGCATGAAGGAATGTACAGGTGAATACAGACATGAAGGTGTACAGGTGTGAACAGGTTCATACACGTGCATACAGATGAATTCAGGGGTACAAATGTGTGTAGGTGTGTACATGTGTACACATGTGTGTTCAGGTGTAAAGGTAATGCAGGTGCGTTCAGGTGAGTGCAAGTGTGTTCACGTTTTGGCAGATGTGTGCAGGTGTACAGGTGTGTAAGTGTGTTCAGATGCATGATGGTGTGTGTGCAGACTTACACTGTATCTGTTCGTGGACTACCAGAGCAAAGTGGTCAGTCTCGAGGATGCGAGAAAGCTTTCCTAAGTTGTCGGTCAGACGAATCTAAAACAGGAAAAAGAGTCAAAAAGTAAGCAAAGAATACTACAGGAAATGATTTCTACTACTATATGAAGTAAATATTTATTTTTTTAGATTTTAAATAGAGAGCTATCAATTGCACACATTTTGAGAGAAACATTTTCTCCCACTAGATGGTGCTAAAGAGAGAAATGTAATATGAAAATGCCCATGAGCCTTCATTTGTGTTTCACACATTTAAAGGTGTATAAATGTTTTATTGACAGAGGGATAGTCCCTAAGACGTTACACGTACAGATCCGCCTCCTCAGGTGCCTAACCAAAGCACTTCATCGTAATCTAAATATGGTTTTAGCTGTTTAGTGTGAGGGTGTGAGGTCATCCTCAGACCGGATCGTTAAGGAAATTGGATTACATACAAGAGTAAAGATTTTTTGTCCTCATAAAAGTTTCAGTCAGTCTTGGACAGGTGTTCGTGTTTCAAGCTAGCGTTAGCATCCGTACCTGTCTGAACTGCTTGTAGAGGACTTTACTGACGGGGTCGGACAGCTTGATCTTTCCTGCGAGAATGGACGACAACATGTTCCCAAGAGTCACCATGCCCAGGATCAACCTGCAAACAGGCGTAAGAGTCAGCGCAGTCTCCTCCCAAACAGGACTCTGCTCTGGGAGGGAGAGCCTCACCCCGCATCGTCCACCACCGGCGCCTGGTCGAATCCCTTCTCCTTCAGGATTTTGATGGTGTTCTGGCAGCTGACGGTTGGAAGGACGGTCAGGGGGGCCGACAGGTTCAAACCCTGCAGCTTCAAGTTCCACCACCTGGGAGGGACAAACGTGTTTGGAAAAGAAAAGTACCAGCAAACCCCATCCCTGAACGGCACGTACCACGGCTTCTTCACCATCAAAACCTCCTCGCTCAGGAAGCCTTTCTCAAACATCCACTTGTCGCTCAAGAACTTGGACCTGAAAACGATAAAAACATTGAATCAAACTCTAGTAGCATGAGGAGGATCAGCTGGAATGGACAGCTTCTCACATGTAGTTGCGGATGGAGTCTGGCAGGATGACCACGCAGCGCTGGCCCTCCTTCAGTTCTTTGGCGACCGCGACGGCAGCGGCCATGGCGGTCCCGGAGCTTCCTCCTGTTACAGAGAGAACGCCCATTTCAACCCGAGCTCAAACGTCACGACCCCGACGTCTGACCCCAAACTAACCGCACAGCAGGCCTTCTTCTCTAATGAGCATTCGGGACATGTTGAAGGACTCCTCGTCGTTGGACTTGTACCAAGAATCAACAACCTGGAGGAAACAAAAACAAACCACGAGGATTAACGAAGGAGCGTCTAAGAAAAAGAAACTCCCAAAAAGCAGCTGTGGACTCACCGATCTGTCAAGCACCGTGGGAACGAAATCATAGCCGATGCCCTCCACCTCATACTGAGTCTTATCGGTTTTGTTCAGGTGTTCAGGCTGAGCCAAGATGGAGCCTTCAGGGTCCACACCGACAATCTGCACAAAGTTCTGCAGGTCAGACGACAAACCTTCACAACAGTTACCTTCGATTAAAACAGCAGCAAACCTTGATGTTTGGGCATTTCTCCTTCAGCTTGCGAGCGATGCCCGTGATGGTGCCGCCGGTACCGGCACCAGCCACCAGCATGTCGATTTTACCTGTCAGGAGGAGCACAGGAGAGTTCTGCGACCGGCTCTACAGCTCGGGGGCGTTTAGGGCGCCTGTCGTACCGTCACACTGCTCCAGGATCTCCTCAGCGGTGGTGTCGTAGTGAGCCAGGGGGTTGCTCGGGTTGCGGTACTGATCCAGAATGTGCGAGTTGGGGATCTCGTTCTTGAGACGCCAGGCCACACCCACATGGGACTCTGGCGAATCAAATCGAGCACTGGTGGGAGTGCGGACGATCTCGGCTCCAAGAGCTCGGAGGACATCCACCTGCAGGAACCACAGCCACTTAGCTTGGAAAATGCACTGTGTTAATGGGAACTTTTTGTGAAAGTTGGGAAAGTGCCATCTTTTAGGTCAGGGGTCGCCAAACTTTTCCTTGTGAGGGCCACATAACGGTTTTCTTCTTTGATGGGGGCCGGGGTCTGTTTGTAGGCTATCAGAAAAAGTGTAACAATCACAGACTAAACGTAAACATTTAGGGTTTTCCAGAAACCCAAACATAGCCAAATTTTAAATATGTCTTTTCTGTAATCATCATAGAAAAAAATATACAAAACATTTTTAAAACTAGATATATAGCATTACCTGAGATAATGCTAGTTTGAATGCAGTAAGCTGAATGTGGCCACTGAAGATGCTACAGCTGATAGCTGAAAACGCTGAAATTGATAGCTGAAATGACTGAAGCTAATAGGTGAAAACACTGAAGCTGAAAGCTGGCTAAAATATTAGCGTAATTAGCCTAAAAAACTGAAGAAAAAAATCTAAATTAGCCAAAACAGCTTGCATGTAGCTGAAATATTAGCTAAACTCCAAAATAGCCTGAAAAAAAATGGTTAAATGTCCAATTTAGCCAAAACAGCTAGTATAAGGCTAAAATATTATCTAAGCTCCTAATTAGCCTAAAAATTGAAACAAATCCTAAACTAGCCAAAACAGCCAGAAGGTAGTCAAAATATCAACAAACCTCTAAATTAGCCTAACAAACTGAAAAAAGTCTAAATTAGCCAAAACAGCTAGCCTGTGGCTAAAATATTAGCTAAACTCCAAAATAGCCTAGAAATCCTCCCTAACTGCCAAAACAGTGAAAAAAGCTAGCATAAAAAAGCTGAATATTTAATAGCTGATAGAGCTGACGAGCTAAGAACGTCCAAAAAACCTAAGTAAAATAATAATAATAAAGAAATAAAGAAAAGGCGAATCACTATTAAACCAATAAATATTATATCCTCTCCCTTCATGCAGATGGGTGGAATAAAAAGTCACGCTCTATGTGGTCCTCGGCCGGCATTTCTGATAGCGTGTGGGGGCGGGCCCAAATGTGGAGGGCCTGATCTGGCCTGCGGGCCGTAGTTTGGGGACTCCTGATTTAGATGGCTGCATGTGTTTCCTCAACTCTCCACAAGGGGGCAAAACATTTTTGATGTTTCGCAAACTTCCTCAATTTCATTTACGGTCTATCTCAAACAATCCTGCATCATCTGCATAGAAAAGCATATAGATTTGATGAAGAAAGAGTCTTCGCAGATCCCTGTCCACTAGTTTGCGTTAAATTCTCCCTTAGAAATATCGAAGATGCCGCCGGCAGACAGGAAATAAAACACACTCTTTAAAGTACGGTAACTTGTTACGCAGTTATCGCAATTCCAACAGACTCTCAAAGTAGTAAAGTGTTGCATATCAGCCCAAAGCTACTTTTTTCAGCTTTCAGAATCTGTTGGGAATATGTTAACTGCGCAAACCGTCAAAGAGTTATGGTAACTCAAGGAGCATTGACGGTGGAGCTGCAGATCCGGTGTCAAAGGGTTAACGTTAAAAAAGGAATTCCAGCTTTAACCATTGCAATTATAGTTTTTCCGTTTCGTCATAATATTTGCCTACAGGGAATTCCAACTGGAAAAACCAGCTGGAGCGTGTCATAAAGCAGCCAGATGGCTCTAGACAGACAGAATTGTGGTAAAACTCACCTTCTCCATGCTCATCTTCTCCGGCATGACTATGATGCAGCGGTATCCCTTAACGGCAGCAGCCAGAGCCAGTCCGATCCCTGAAAACATGGACCGGACCTTTCAGTCTCAGCTTTCGGAGAGCTCTTCCTTTTGGGAAGAGTCTGCAGACTCACCGGTGTTTCCGGACGTGGGCTCGATGATGGTGTCTCCGGGTTTGAGGATCCCAGCTCGCTCTGCGTCCTCCACCATGCGCAGGCTGATCCTGTCCTTCACGCTGCCGCCGGCGTTGAAGAACTCGCATTTGGCCACTTCAAATCAAACAACACGAGTGTTTCAGCTGGATAGAAGAGGTCTAACCGGGAGAGGCAGGGGCAGGGAACCCAAGACCCGGTCTGAGCCAGTGCCGAGTGACTCACATAGTTCACACTTGAGTCCAAAGGCTTTGGGGATGTGGTTGATGCGCACCATGGGGGTGTCACCGATCCTGTGCAGGATGTTTGGGAGGATGGTTGGAGGGAGCGTCCTGGCAGGAAAAAAGAGGTTTATTAAAGGATAAGGCAGGTTCTGAAAGGCTAAACTCCAGACCAACCTTGGAATTTGCAGATGAGGAGAGTCGGCCTTTGAGGCCCCCAGGCTCCATTTGCAGCGGCTGGGGAGGTCAGGCCGGATCCATTTCCTCTCGGGGGCGCCGTTCTTTGTGTTGATTTGTATGGTCCTGCCGGACTCCTCCGGGTCGCTCAGCTTCTCAACGACGTTCAGCTGAAAGGAGGCGTCGCGGATCTTGGCGTCTCCGTTGGCGTGGCCCAGCAGCTTGCCAGCGTGCGGGCACACGGGGGCCTTTTCTTTGGTGGAGGGAACTGACGGCATGGTTCAGCCTGCAAAACACAGACGCATAATGTAACACAGAGTACCCTGCAGAGGGAAGATATTTGACAGAAACGCACAAACTGACTATTTTGTTAGAAAATAAAATTGCCAGAGGCACAACTGTCCTCTGTAAAGGGCTAGAAAAGGTCACTTAGTGCCTCGAAAGATAAAAAACAACATTAAAGCTACAAGCATGCACCTCCCACCCCCGCTGCTCTCTTTTGACCCGCCCAGACCGACTGATCCCTTCCCCCTTTGCCCCTAGTCAGAATTCCTGAAAAAAAAAGTTCCGCAAATTGTGGCTATTCTGTTGGTTTCATCTCCATAGCAACCATTATATTTTTTGGTTGCTTGGAGGTGACAAACAAGTTTATGCAATTTTTAGAAGGATCCGCAAAAGTAAATTTTCTGATTTCCTTGGCAACAGAATTTTTTTTTTTTTTTTTTTAAATCAACCACGCCTACATTTTTAGTATGAGTCGTATTTCATATCGTTTTGTTCAGCTTGAGCCAGTGATTCATGTTTTACTTTTTCACAATATTCTGGTAAAAAAAAATGTAGGTGGCAATTCAAGATGGTGACTGAGGTCAAAGGTCAGTGACATTTGTCTATTTCCATATTGTGAAAAAAATGTGAAAAATCGCCAAATTTCACACGTTGCCTCAAGTTAGCCGATAACTCGTAGGTTCCTGAGGCCATGCCATAATAATTTCAAAACTTATTTTGGATATCTCCAACATGTGTGCTTTGGTTTCATTACTGGATTTTGAGGGGGGTTTTATTGAGTCTCATAAATAACTTTGGGGAGTTTTTGAGTATGTGGTGGGGGTCACACATTTTCTCAAAGGTGCAGTAGGAAACAAGAACTGCAAAACAGTCTGGTGCTTTAAGTCTAGCACAGTCAAACTCAGTCGCACAAAGGGCCAAAATCCATAACACACCTTAGATCGCGGGCCGAACAGGATAAACATTTATTAAACACACAAATTGTTTAAAACTTTAAACCATAACTTTTTAACATACTTATGAACTAAATATATAGCATTACCTGCGATAATGCTAGTGTGAATGCTGTAAGCTGAATTTATCTGCTGAACATACTAGTGCTGATAGCTAAAGATGCTGAAGTGAATAGCTGAAAACGCTGAAGCTGATAGCTAGCTAAAATATTAGCCAAATGTCAAATTAGCCTAAAGAAATAATAAGGTTAGCCAAAACTGCTAACAATTATCTGAAAAAATGGCTAAACTTTAAAATGTCCTAAAAACTGATAAACCCAAATTAGCTAAAAAAGCTAGCATGTAGCTGAAACATTAACTAAACTCTAGAATAGCCTTAAAAATCTTAGTAAATCCCAAAATAGTCCAAAAAACTAGCAGAATGAATTTTTTTTATTTTAAAACTGTAACTTTTTAACATTACTATGAATAAAAACGGGCAGAAATGTTATTCCAGAATAAATCAATTTAAACCTTAAATAACTTCAAAATTTTACTCTCCCTAAAAACATATTTTGTCAAAATTATACAAGTTAGAAATAAGCGCAAGACAATTAACAACAATAAAATAAAATGATCTGGAGGGCCGGATAGAATTACCTGGAGGGCCGGATCCGGCCCCCGGGCCTCGACTTTGACACGTGGGATCTAGCATGACTAAACAGCCAGCTTCTCCCCTCATAATGCTGAGTCATGTCAGCACTAAGAAAAAATGCAAAGTCGTTGTTTCTACGGAGACCAGCCAGAGGAGTCTGGTCCTCCCACGCAGTTTCCATTTATTCTTCCTCACATTCATTTGGTCATCGTGTGCTGACAAGTTTCAGGCGAATAAAGTTCTGGTTGCGTAACACCTTCATGTGAACCCCAGGGAAAGTTTGGCTCTGAACAAAAGAGATCCAGGAGACGGATCCAAGACTCTTGGATTTTCCAGGAAAATGCAAAGCGTGAATGAAAAATCTGTAATCCAGGCTGTTTACAAGCAAACAGCTCCAACGGTGTTTGTTTACAGGAAGTCCTAATGACTCACATCAGGACGGCTGTAAAAGTCAGTTATTATGTAACAGTCTGACTGGTCTATTAATATTGATCTACGTGGATTTGCAGATAAACTCCACACCTACTGATCTAGAAACTGATTCATCAAATGTATCCTGTTTTACTGGACGTCCATTAATGATTTGCAATCTTGATTTTCTAGTGATTTATCTCCTTCATTCACAGAAAGGTGTTGTTTGTTTGCCGACGTGAGCGAAAGTTTTAAACACGCACTTTGTACTGATTTGCTTAATCAGCAGGGAGTGAAAGTTGTTTGGCAGAGGCGCAAATGGATCCAATCGGCTTCACTAATGCGGATCCCAGGCCCCACAGTGGAACTGATGTTCACACGCCTCAGTGCTGACTCGAAAGCCAACAGCAGGCGAGGACGCACGGCGGCCGCCGCACCTCCGGCGCAAACATGTGCTCCTGTCCATAAGGGTCCACGGAAAAGCGTCGCCTGCATATAGGATGCTATTTACACACCGCCGCTTGGGTTACCACCCTGAATGTGGGAAAAGACCGTGCGGTGGCCTTTCAGGGGTCAGCGAGGCAACGTGACCCCCAGGAGCAGGGAAAAGGGGGCGGAGCTGCTCTAAATCATCAAATTTAAGGCATCAAAGTCCTCTAAGAAACACAATCAAGAGGCACATTCATTCTAGCATTAGAAAAAGATTATCTTTTAAAAAGTTCCTTTTTAATCTGATTATTCATAATCCCCAATGGTATGTTTAATGAAAGGGATTAGAAACAAAAAAAGAGAATGTCAGGCTTCAGATCGGTTTTAAAACAATAAAAAAGCGGTTCAGTGAAGCATAGTGAACGTCAGGAATGCTGGCCGTAAAAAAGCGGCTGGATGTTCACCAGAAACACGGAGATGGAGGAGCGGTGGAGGATCTTCCAACGGTCTTTGAATGCACCAAGCTGCCAAACGTGAGCGTTTTGTTGCATAATTCGATTTTTACCCAAATAAAACGTTTTTTAAAAAACACAAAAAGACAATAACATACAAAAATAGATAATTTGAGGATATTTTAATGAGATAAAAACGGCGTTTTAAAGTGATTTCCTTCCGTTTTTAATAAAATCTAGAAATATTTGAGATGACAGTAAATACAAAGAAAACCATGAATGAAACATAAGCGTTAATATATTTTTATAAAATATTTTTGAGCATCTAATGAGTCCTTCCAACCAAAAGCTGGACTCGGCGTTCAGGTGTTGCATCAGCTTCACTGTCCTGGAAGCGGCTTTCATTAAGCTAATTTCACAATAAAATAAGCCTTATGTTTATTCCTAAATATTTATTTTTATTTTTAATGCTAATTTTCTTTACTCACCTGTGGATTCAAAAACACCCAGAAACCTTGCGGGACTTTGCGGTCGGGGGTCGCGGAGGACAGCGCTTGCGAAGGAATGAGCGGCTTCGGAAAACGAGTGGTTTTCGTACAACCCACGTGTGCCACTCGGAGAGGACGAACGGAACGACGCCACGTGATTGGCTGCAGCGAGGGCGTCTGTTTGGAGCGCTCCGCCAATCAGAGCGCAGATTTCTCCAGATGGGGTATTTTTTGGAGGGGGGAAAGGTGCAGCTGTTTACCTTTTACCGACCGAACACGCAGCGCGCGGACGTGAGTGCATGTGACCTCCCGGTACCTTAATAATGATGATGCAGCATTCAGGCTCTGAAAATGACGGACTTATGTCCACGGAAATTAACACTTTGTCTCAATCCTTTCAAAATAAAAGCCTGTTTCTTAATTTTTAGGAAGTAATTTTTGATAAACTGAACATTTAGTGAATTAATTGTGTTATATGTTGTATGTATAGGTGCAAATATGTCTATTAATGATTTCAATTTATTATGTCATTTACATTTATATTTGTATTGAAGTGCATCAACTAAGTCAAGATTAATCGTGATATATCTATGCATAAATTTACTTTTTTTGTCTTAATACTCTTTTCAATGTCATCTTATTTTTTTCCTAAAATACATTTTAATCATAAATTAAGATATTTTAAAGCATTTTTTCTCATGTTTGAATTTTGTACATCATCATTAAAGGTTACATTTAGTTTAATGCATCCATTTGTTTTTCCTGTTTCTTCAAGTTCCAAAAAAGTAAAATGAAAAACTTACTGCTGCTCTAAAAACTAAGCAAACATCTCAGGATGAAAATATAACAAAAATAACGTTACCTATGCGCTTCTTTTGTTTTGCTCCATGTATGTAAATCAAAACTGAAAAAACTAAAAGTAGCTGTTTCAGAAAAGTTAAAAACAAAAGATTTAAGTTGCTAAAGATGTTATTTTCTAATGAAAAATTGTGTTTTTAACATGTTCTTTTGGGATTTTTCTGATGATATGAGGAAAATTAAGTTTAGAAAATTGCATTTCTTTATTTTGTGTATTTGTTGCAGAAACACGCTCTCCCAGTAGCTGAAAGTCCTTAAAAACCCACTTTCCGCGTCAGAGAAAAGACTTCCACGCTCAGTGCAGAGTTGCAAATCTGTTTTATTGAGAAAGCGACACAAGCTTGTCTTAAAAAAGGGAATAAAAGAAACAAACACTTCCAACAATTCACCAAGAAAAACAAATGAAAACGTTGTTGTCTCTGCCGTGTTAGGAGGGAGGGATTTGGTGGATCTATCCGGCCTTCTTCTAGAAGCGTCCGGAGCGTTCTCGGTCCCTCGACCTCCGCCTCTCGCGGTCCCGTCGTCGATCCCTGGAGCGGGAGCGCCGTTCGCGGGAGCGTGAGCGAGAGCGGTGCCTGGCGGGGGGGAGAAAGAGAAAGGAGAGCGGTTATGGCTGTGACGGAGAGCGGCGGAGGCGGCGCCTGCAGCGATGCAGCACCTTTTCCTGCGGCGGCCGTACAGCTCCCTCCGAAGTTCCCTGGATATGGGTTTCAGGTGCATGAAGTTGCAGAAGCCCCCGCGGGTGCACTCTCTGGGGGAAAGCAGAGCGGGAAGGGTTAATTCGGCTGCAGCCTTGATCCAAAAAAACATTGGAGAGAAAATCCAGGTTTTATCTTTTTCCCTTGTGATGTAACAAACAGTGGAAAAACACCAGGTTTGGTGATAGTTGAGGACACATGTTTAGGTTTTTCTGATGCGTCTGCAACCTTTTCACAGCAACTAATGTCAGACACTTTTAACTCAACGAGGATCATCAACTTTGTTAGTTTTGAGAGCTGCAGGCTCTAGAACAGGTTTATGGTGCAGGTGAGGTTACCTGTAGAAACACCACAAAGGTTCACCGATCTACTATAATTACACATATACAATCTGTTTAAATACTAGATTTATGAATTCTACTTTACTCACAGTGCGTACTTGTTAATACTAATAAATATTTACTATTTTTCATAATCAAACGGTCTGTTCTTGATTACAAGAATGTCTCACATGGTCTCAGACAAGAACGAAACCACAAGTTTCCCAATCAGATATTTATTTTATTCTCATCATTATGATCAGCACTACATAATTCAGGCTCGTCATTACAGATAAATCCACTAGAAGAAGTCTGCATCATCTAAAGATCATTTTATTGCTGCAAAGCGCTGCAGAATGCGGCGCCAGTTTGAGCAGGAAGCGCACAAAAACAAGTCAGTAAAGTAAGCGAGATATTTAGACTTCCAAGTTCAAAAACTATTTACATAAACGTTTAAAACCAACATCAACTATCTATTGGTTAGTCTTTACACAAACAACTACACACAAAAGCATTTCAACAGAAAAAAGATTATTTTTAAAAAGAACTAGTAGTGAGACGGTTGCTAAGTGACGGTCAACAAAGTGCAAGTTCAGAGAAAAAAGTGATCAATAAATTAATGAATGAATATTGCATCAAAAATATCGTCTCCAAAATAAAACAAAAATTGAAGATTATATGGGAGATCTGAATAAAGCCTAAGGCTGCCACAAACTGCTATTTTAATAGTCGACTAATCACAGATTATTTTTTCCAATTAGTCGACTTATCAGGTCATCCGCAAAGTGGATGTAAAACACACATCTTAACCATCATTAACTTTAAAATAACTAAAATCTAGATATATAGCATTACCTGTGATAATGCTAGTGTGAATGCTGGAAGCTGAATTTGGCTGCTGATGGTACTACTGATAGCGGAAGATGCTGAAACTGATAGCTAAAAACGCTGAAGGTGATAGCTGAAAACACTGAAGCTGATGGCTTAAAATAGTTGAAAATGCTGAAGCTGAAAGCCAGCTAAAATATTAGCTAAATGCCAAGTTAGCCTAAAAAAGCCCAAGTTAGCTAAAACAGCTAGCATGTAGCAGAAATATTAGATAAACTCCAAAATAGTCTAAAAACTTTGCACTTTGTGTTATTTTTATATGAAAAGTGCTATATAAATAAAGATTGATTGATTGATTGAAATTAGTGGTCGACTATTTTAATAGTCGATTAATCGACTGATCGTGGCTGCTCTGATCCCGTCTGATCAAAAATGTTCAATAGTTCTGAAAATTCGAAACCTTCTGTCACCAAACTTTACTATATGAATAACTATCACCTTTTTTTACTAGTTAATAATTCATCATGTTTTATAGTTGACAGTTTTCCGTTTGATTGTTCATGCTACTTCACAGGATTTATCTGTTTAAATAATAACGCTGATTCTTCATTTTTAATAAATTTGGAACTCGGTATCGGCAAATTGTCACAATAAAATTGGATCAGAGCCAAAAAAAACTAGAAAATGTTAGTTCTATCAATGTAAAATTTTGGGAACATTATTCTTTATTTCAGATCTATTAAAACAAGTTGAATTGCCTTCAGAAATCTTGTTTACTAAAGTTAAATATGCATCATAGCTCTGATTACACTGAGGAAAATGCATATAAACAATAAACTACATTAAGATTTAAACAGAACCGTTTGGCTTCATAGCAAATAAATACTTTTTTCATTTAAATTAGATCCTAAAATAAATCATCATTTAATTAAATTATTTAAAAATAATTACATAGTGAAATGTGGCAAGAACGTTTAAGTGTTAAATGGCTGTAAGCGTAGACAAAAACAGTTTAACTACATTCATTCTTTCATGTTGATCAGAAGCAAAACTGTGTGCAGTAACTTAGAGTTTTAATAAACTTTTTAAAAACATATTTTTTAATTTGAGACTTGTGTAGTTTCAAACATAGTTATTGTTAAGAATTCACATTTAAAAACAGAAGATCTGCCACTAGAGGGCAGAGCTGCGTTCACAAACACTTCAATCTGAGTGAACTTAAATGCTTCAGACTCCAGACTCACTCACCCCATTTCATACTGACGGCAGCAGGCTTCCCTGAAGTCGGTGACGGGCGACAGCTCTGCATGGATGGGCTGGCCGTTGAACCAGCGGTTGTTCAGGTCCATGACGGCCTTCTCCGCGTCCTCCTCGCGGCGGAACTGCACGACAGACTTCACGTTACTCGACGGCGGCGCCAGCGGGCCCGGCGCCGGATCCAAACGGGTCACCCACCTTCACGTAGACGTTGCCAACAAGGTGGTCACCTAAGTTATCGCACACGTTCATCTCCTCCACCTCTCCGTACTTCTCCTCCATCTCTGTGAAGACTTCCTGAAACACAACGGGGAACGTGTCACTTCCTGTGCAGGAAGGATTCGATTCACTTTCAGGATCATTATGGGATGGAAAGCTTGAGAGTAACACAGAATGTACTTTTGAAACTAAATTAAACTAAAAACCATGTTGTAATCCCATTTCTGACCTAAAGACAGAGATTCCCGTACAGACGTCATCAGGACAGACGGCCTCACACACACACAGACACACACACCCATTGTGGCGTAATCAGAGGGTTCAAAGGCGCCGGTGTTTGGCCTCTGAAGGCAGACCGGGTCACTCACCTCAAAGAACTCGTCGTAATGTTCCTGCATTTCCACATCGCTGACGGCACCTGCAAAGAGAAACCACACCAGAGGACAGCAGTTGATGCAAAGCTGCGCAGACAAGCACAAAGAAACAACAGACATCAGGTTGTGTCGCACTGTCACAAAGACTCAGAAAACATTTTAGGAATTTAGAAATAATTAGAAACTCCTTTAAAGACCCACTCCAACCAAAATTGTGTTCTTAACAGAAAATTAAGATCGGAAATGTTTGTTTTGAACATTTATGTGTAAATAATTCCACAGAAATGTCAAGTAGAACAACAGAGAGAAAAGGCGAGCGTGTTTTGACTGCCTGGAGTGTTCATGAGGCGCCGGTGAAGGCTGCCCTGATAGACGGTGCAGGTGATGGAGGATAAACCATCACATGCACTCTTTTTTTAAGGATAAATACTGAAGACAATATGTTCTGAAGCACAGAAATAACCTCCTGTGACACATAACAGCACATTCCTCCAGATATTATGAGAACTTTTAGCCACTCAAGCAACAAAGTAAAACCAAAACTTCAGGACTTTTTCCTAATTTTAGTCCTGGATTTGCTTCTTCAATCGGAATGCAACAGATTTAGAGGATCTGAGCTGTTTTAATTGTATTTATAAAGTCTCAATCCAATCTCCATCTGCTCTCAGTTTACAATTTGCATAAAAAATACGCAGAAACGCAATTTCCATCAGAAAAAAGAACATGTAAAAAACACAATTTTCATCAGAGTAGGTCATGACAGCGAGCAGCATAGCCTGCATTATTTTAATAGTCGACTAATCGATTCTTTTTCCAATCAGTCGACTAATCAGGTCATGATCAAAGTGGATGTAAAGCACACATCTTAACCATCATCAGCTTTAAACTAACTAAAAATAAAGACAATTAAGATGATGGTTTATGAGCCCTTTAAAACCAAAGTCCCAGGGTTTATGTTCTTTAAGGCTAAACTAGAAAGTAGTTGCTAAAGATGCTGAAGCTTTTGCTGGAAATGGCGACTCAATTTACTTTAATTGCTGAAGGGATTTACTGAAAATAGAAAAATTTACTAAAAGACTGGAAATTTCATTAAAGAATTATGAAAGTGCGCTGAAGTTGACCTAAATTTCTTAATGTTTCATAGTAAAATTGCTTAAAAGTCCCTAATACATCCCATTTTTGAAAAATATTTAGTGTTGCTTAAATACTAATATAATATACTAATGTAAAATAAATACAAAATAGCCAAAAATCCCTCAGTAAATAAAATAGGCCAAAAACGTTAGCCTGTTGCTAAAATAGAAGCTGAACTCTAAATTAGCCTTAAAAAAAACAATAGATAACAAATTAGCCAAAAATGTTTTCATGTTGCTAAATATGAGCTAAACTCCAAATTAGCATTAAAACCTCAGCAGATAACACATTTGCAAAAATAAAGCTACCCCATTGCTTAAATACTAGCTAAACTCCAAAATAGAATAAAATCTCTCAGTAAACTAAACTAGCCAAAAACGTTAGCTTGATGCTAAAATATTAGCTAAACTCTATTTTTTTTATTACTATAAAAGACTAAAACCCATGAATACATTAATACATTTAAAGGTTTTTTTGCTAATCTACTTAAAATTTTGAAATTTGATTACTATCGTTCATTTCCCATGGGGCATATTTTGCTCAACATTTCAAAAACTACAAAGTTCATGAATACCAAAAATACAAGAAGTAATGTCCTGAACAAGATGAACGTTTTGATACTAAGATTACCGAAATCACTGAAAGTGTGGTTGAGTTTCTACGTGCTGAGAAACGTATTGAAAGGAGCTGGAGAATCAGTATAGTGTGAATGATGACTACACAATCACACTATGGTAACGCTCACAGCTTTGTTCAACTTTACTACACTGACTCCATATAATATAAAGTGACGACTAATCGACTATTAAATTAGTCGTCAACTATTTTAATAGCTGATTAGTCGACTGATTGTGGCAGCCTTAGCCTGTATGCCTGCTAGCTTTTTCATTCCCAAGTCAAATTCACGCTCAGCTGACTGTTTTCAACATTTTAGTGAGAATATTTAGCTTTTACAATAATAAGCAGATTTAGAGATCAGAAATAGGAGCTCAGAAAAAAGAAAAAGTGGTTCCAGAAAATGAGAGAGGCCCTCTGACAAGTCTTCAGCTTACAACGAGAAGCATCAGCAGTTTGAGCGCTGTTTTGAGGATTACGGTAGATGTTCTGGATCAGGATGGTCTGTGGAGGAAACCAGAGACAGACGGACAACCTTCAACAGCTGCTGAAGTCATGAGCGGTACAGCATCTAACGCAGAAGCGTTACAACATTTATACATAAAAACTGGACTTAAAATTCCACAACAGTTCAGGAAAAGACTAAATATGCTTCAAGTATCAAATTACAAAAGTAAAATAACACTAAAACACAGCGACAGGAGGTCAAACATTCTGATAATTTACTAAATCAGATTCCTGAAATCACTCTGCAGACTACAGATGCAATGATTTCTGAATTCTAGGACCTTCTGATGCTGATTTTATGAACCCTAAATGTGCTACAGAGAAAGACCCTATGGTGAGAAAAAGCAGCCGGGTGTGTTTGTTTGTGTGTGTGAAGGAGATTCTCACCTGACTAAAGGTCGGTTTGTTATGCAATCTTGAGCAGCGGTCTCCATGTCTGCAAGCTCCAATTTTGAAATAGAAGGAACAGTTGACCCTAAACAGAAATGATTTGTTACACTCAGGTGATGATTCATGACATTCTGCTCATGTGATTAAAACATTAAACGATCAGGACTTTCACGATTAAAGCAATTCAACATCATGACTGACTTGGTTTAGTCTTCAAATAAACAATTTCTACAAAAGTTTGTTTTTTTCCTGGCTCACCAGCTGCTGTTAAATCAAAAATATATAAAATAAAACCTATAACTCTTGTTTTGATCATTTTATCAGTCAGTTAAGCTTCTTAAATCATTGACGGGGAGGTACATTTTCAGTATAAATCATATAAAGCAGATCAAATATTCATAAATCAAAGAACTGTGATGTTTTCTTGCAGTAAATTATTGATGTTTCCTAGTAATCTCACAGAAAACATTCAAACTGTAAAAATATGTTTTAATGTCTGTTGAAAAGAGTTTTTGACCAAAAAAGTAATGTAATTAAGAACTTCAAATATGATGGTTTTAATGAAAACTATGTAGCGGAGCAACAGTGTTCAAAACGTCATTAGTCAAAACATATTTATTAATTTAACTACTTTGAAAACATTAATGCTCCTGTTTGCTTTTATAGTCAGAATGTACTATTTTAAGAGCAAAAGTTCCACCAGATTTCATTTTGAAAACAGTATTTATGTGAAAATTGACTCTATAATATAGCCTGTTAAAACTAGCATTAAAATAAGAAATTGGGGAAAATAAAGTATTTTAAGTCAAATTGAAATTGAATCTGCAATGTGAGTGTTGGTAAACCTCTTCAAATTGTTAGATTGTGGGATTAGTTGATACCATAGACTGGCTGATACATATATTTTTAATCAATCAATCAATCAAATCCTTTATTACTCCCACAATGGGGAAATTCTGTCAGTGGTGGGCAGCAGCCGCTGGACGGCGCTCTATCGCCCAGAAAAGACACATGAGGGTACAGGAAAGATGTCAAAAATCAAGTATCTTCAGCCGTGTCGCAGAGGGCGGCATGAGTTAAAAGTACGAGCAAAAATACATCAACATTG
Source organism: Oryzias melastigma (assembly GCF_002922805.2). Lineage (NCBI taxonomy): Eukaryota > Metazoa > Chordata > Actinopteri > Beloniformes > Adrianichthyidae > Oryzias > Oryzias melastigma. The sequence continues at coordinate 1,242,784 of NC_050513.1, forward strand.
AAGCACAATAATTTCACGAGACGAAAAAATCAATGTCTTCAGAAGTTAGGTGGTCAACATCTACCAAGATTTTTAATCTGCATCTAATCTAAAATATATATTTCAATAAATGTCTTCCAGCAGCAAAAACGCCAGTAATAAAAGAGCATTTGTAAAAACAAATAAAGACAGTTACTTGTGATCAAGTGTCAATTGATTAATTAAAAAAAATAGTTTGATGATGTTGGTACATAATCATCAAGCATTGAGTAATGTTTTTGATCCAGAGAACCACAATAATTATTTTTTTTATTAGAAAAAGGTTTGTGATTTTTTTATTTATTAAGGTTTGTGTCTATTTCATGTCAAGAATAACTAAAAATAATAATAAAGATCAGATGTATGATTAATTAACCCCGGATATTACCTATTTTGTCATTTCAGTATAAATAACAGTGAGGTGG
>NC_050513.1:1243232-1250541 GCF_002922805.2 Oryzias melastigma
AAAGTATTATTAAATTATACCTCAACCATTGATTTTAAATGAACACTTATTCCTAATAAAAAAATCGTTCTCACTTCAGATTCCTAATTTGGTAGTCGAGCTAAGATAGGAGAAGTCTTCTTGGCGGAAAGCGAAGGATGGGTACTGCTGCTCCCCACCGGTGAAACGGAACAAAACACTCCGCCTGTGCTAAAAGGCAACGATGCTAACAGCGCCTTCAGCTAGCACACAATGCTAACAGCATTGTCAGCTGCATGTTTCCCAACCCCACATTCCTCCACAAATGTATACATAACGTAAGAGCTAATAAACAAATACAGTATGAATATTATTTTCGTGAATGCTAGTTTAATTTCTAGGCACGAATGGACCACAAACGGCGTCTTCGTGTATGCTCGAATACTTCACGAGTTTCATTCAATGTGTTAGCTGCACGTTAGCTTCTTTCTGCTAACGCACCCTCGCTCGGGGCGTTAAAATGAGCCGGGGCGAAAGAAAAACAGCTTCGACCGATGATACTAAAACGCCCACTGCAAGAAAGGTTTACATAAAGTTCACAGTTCGGCCGGTAAAAGAGAAAATGTGGAATAAAACTTACTTGTCTTTCTCTGTGCCGAAAATGGATGCCAGATACTCCGCCATTTTCGCCCAGTCGTGGACGCTTTCAGCTACGTCATGACGTAGAGTTGAACGTTTTCGTCATTCTCCCGCCTTGCAGTCACAGTGAAATCCGGATGAGGGCGCTGTTGTTCCAGGAATTTCGATTATCTATTTAAAATAGTGATTTGTTTTATTATTTTTCCGTATAAAAATATATACTTTTAGCAATAAAGTTGGCTCATTTAAAAAAAATAATAATTATTATAAAACAATATTTTTAAATAAAAATACATAGTCAAAACTTTTGAAACAAGCAAAAACTTAATAAAAGTATAATATAGGCAAGGGTGTCAAACTCAATCGGACAAGAGGCCAAAATCCAAAACACACCTGAGGTCGCGAGCCGTACAGGATAAATATTTATTAAATACTCTAAAACTACATTTTTAAAACTTTAAAACCATAACTTTTTAACACAATTAAAACACTAGACATGTGGAATTACCTGTGGTAATGCTAGTGTGAATGCTGTAAGCTGAATTTGGTGGCTGAAGATGCTAGTGATGATAGCTGAAGATGCTATATCGTAAAAAAGTGAAAAAAAACCTAAATTAGCCAAAACAGCTGGTGTGTAACTGAAATATTAGCAAAACAGCCTCATCAAATCTTTGTAAATGCCAAAATCGTCCAAAAAGCTAGCAGAATTAAAATGTTTAAGTCTTTAAAACTTTAACTTTTTAACATAGTTATGAATAATAAAAAGGCAGGAATATTATTCCAGAATAAATCAACTTAAACCTTGAATAACTTTCAATATTTTACTCTTTATAAAAATATATTTCATAAAAAATTATACAAGTTAGAAATAAGCACAAAATAACATCGTTCCACTAATAACAATAAAATAAAATTATCTGGAGGGCCGGATAGAATTACCTGGAGGGCCGGATCCGGCCCCCGGGCATCGACTTTGACATGTGTGGTTTAGGGTTTCAAATTTAGGATGCAAACACTTTATATTTTTTCCATATATTGTAATGTACAACAAATTAAAACATTAAATAATTTATTTAAGTAAATAAATAGTTTTTAATTATTTAAGCATTTTATTGAAATTATCACTTTTTTGTACTCATCGTGGAAAAATAGGGTTTTCAAGGCATTTAAACTAGTTATACTGATGCATAAAAATAAAATATCTTCATGTTTTATCCTAAATAAAAAGGATAAGAAAAAAAGTTTTAAAAAAAAAAGAATGAATTCATTTCCTGGACAGAAAAGCAGGTAATGGCTCTGACGACAACCGCACAGGAAGGGATGGTAATTTCAGCCGTTTTAAGGCCACAGCCTCTTGATCTTCTCATCAGATAAGTGCATGTCCTCTACGGCACAAACCACAGTGCTTTGCACGATGTCGCTCCGCTCTGCAGGAGCTGCAGGCGATGAAGATGAAAGGAAGAGAGCAGAGGAAGTCTTGTAGAAGAACCACAGACCCTGCCAAGAAGTGATGGAGGATTTCAGAGCGTCTTAAGATGTCTGCAACTGCTGGTTCAGATGGGAACCCCCCCGACTGGGGACATTGAACAGGTTTGAATAGGAAAAATTGGGGCGAGAGACGACCACCCACCTGCTCACCTGTGCTGCTGTCGCCCTCTCCCTCCACTCTAAAGGGGGTGGTAATGTTCTTTCACAAGACTTCACACCTGAAAGAGGAAGCAGCAGCTTCTCCTTTGCTACTTTTGAGCCGTTTAACCTAAAACAGGTTTGATGGAGCATTTCTCAGCGGAGCTGACTAAGACTGGACGGTGGTATCATGAGGTCTGATCCCCGCCTGACTGTCCTGGGGGGCTTTATTCTGGCAGGGCTTCTTCTGCCCCTCAAAGCTGACAGTAAGTCAACCCTTGTTCTCACTCAGTGTTTTTAAGGTGATTGTTTTTTTGCTTGCAGACACTCGCGGTTTAGTTCAAAACTCCTTAGAAAAGGTAAAACCTTTGATCTAGATAAGGGTCAGGAACTCATAAAAATACATTTTTTCACATTTTTGCTTAGAAAAACCTTTCAGGGATGTTGATCACTTGTGTGGGTCTTTCTCACACAACTGACGCTTTAAAAATGTCAACAAAACGTGAACAAAAGCTGACAATCGTGGCTTCTGCAGGTACTATTTTCCACAACGTGAGTATTTTCTGTCGTGTGCGGCAGTTCATGGAAATAATTATGTTTATAAAAAATCATTACAATTAAAAAGCTAACTTTACTTCAAAAGTATTCTAATTTTAATGTAAATGTTATTTTTATCCTTAAAAGATGTACTTTTACCAAAACGCAGAATTAAATTAATCAATTTTTTTCTTCAGCAATGATATAAAACTACTTTTAAAAAGAGGTTTAAACTGTGTATATGGGTATTTTAAAATGCAAAATAGACTCAAATTATTGACTAAGTTGTGAAAAAACTTTCAAAAAGTTTTTGCACACATGTTTTAAGTATAAAAAAATGAAAAATTTTGAAAAAATTTAACAAGTCGATTGACCCACCCGAGTCTCCTGATCCACCGGACTGCAGGAAAATTTATGAAGTATGTTTTTGTTTTTGTGAGTGACAGCCACTATAAATAATCTTGTTTTGGTCAGAAATGTTTGTGAAAACGATTCCACAGTCAATAACATTTTTGCTTTTACGCATCAGAACTCAACCTCTACATTACATTATTAAGATTTGGGATGAAATAAAATCAGAAATATTCCAAAAAGCTCTTTTACATCTAATTGGATTCTATCTTATTATTAACATGTTTAGACAAAAAAATGTTTTTACACAGTCTAAATTAAAAATAAGCTCATACAGTCATTTTTGTATTGTTTTTACACCTGGAAATATAAGAAATAAGGGTTGAACAATAAATTATGTGTCAACAGATGTCATGTAAATGTAAAAAAACAAACTATGAACCGCATTAAATGGTTATATTTAACCCCAGAATGTATTTCACTATTTTTAATTATAAGATTAGTTATGCGATTAACATTTTTTTTAGAAACGTAAACCTTAAATACAACTTTAAAATGTATTATTTGCCTAATTTTTAGTCTCTTGTTTAAAATCATAAATATAATTATTTTTTATGTACTGATATTTTTCTACTTCAATATTTATCTGTAGTATATAAGATATGATCATTTATGCCAGAGGAAGTTAAAAATATATGAGCCCATACAGAACAACTGCTTTTATTTGTTTCTGGCAAATTGCTTTAAAATATATTTGACTGAAATAAAAAGTTTATCGTTTCTTATAAAAAGTTGAGGCTTTAAATCCCAAAAAGGAGAAAAAGTTTTGTTCCTGAGATTTTCAGAGCAAAGTACTGGGTAGCTGGTTGCTATAGAAACATAGACTTTGGTCCATTCCTCCAGGCAGATCTTCTCTAGAGCTGTGATGTTTAGTGAATTTGAACTCCTTATATTCTCTATTGGAATGAGGTCCAGAAACGAACTAAAAAACCCCAGAACTTCAAAACACTTCTTACATAACCACTCCTTGATTGCCATGGCGATGCTTTGGGGGGCTGATCATCGACTTGCTGGAAGATCCAGACACGTTTCATCCCATGACGGAAAGAGATTTTTGTCCAACATCTCTCCAGATGTAATAATAATAATATTAATAATAATGACAATAATCTTTATTTATATAGCACCTTTCAAGATAAAAATCAAAAAGAGCTTCACAGTAAAACAGAAGTAAAACAGAATTAAACATAGAATATAAAAACGGAATTAAAACAGAATTATGTAAAACCAATTTTCAAAAGATGTGTTTGTAGCTTCTTTTCAAAGAAAACACTGAGTCTACAGGATTATAAACTGCACTCTGTAGTGGATAGGGAGTCAGTGCAGCTGGATTAACAACGGTTTGACGTGTGAACATTTGGAGGATTTAGTTAAAAGCCTTGCAGCAGAGTTCTGGACAACCTGAAGCCGTTCTGGAGATTTTTTTACTGAGACGTGAAAATAGAGTTGCAATAATCAAGATGAGAAGAAATAAAAGCATGAATGAATGGACGGTGGGAGGAAGCCGGAGTCCCCGGTGAAAACCCACGCATGCACGGGGAGAACATGCTAACTCCACACAGAAAGGTCCCAGCCGGGAGTCGAACCGGGGCCTTCTCGCTGTGAGGCAAGAGTGCTAACCACTGCACCACCATGCGGCCCGTGCTGAAGTCATATCCTTGGTTTATTATATATTTTGGTTCTAGTGAAGAAAAAGGAGATCATGCACAAGTATCCTGATGACAATTGCTTTTCTTAAAGGTTTAATTATGAACACACACTAAGAATGTTTGTCTTCTCTGTGTCTGCAGGTAAAGATGGTTGTTCCGTTGAAGTTAGAGTTCGCCGTGACACAAAATATGACGTTTTCCAAGGAGAAGAAGTCAGGATTCAATGTCCTGTTTCTTTCTGCAGCCTTCCACCTCCAAGAGTTATTTGGAAAAAATTTGAGGAACCTCAGATTCAGATCAACAGGGGAATTAAGATAATTTGGGAACAGAATAATACGCTTAATGGAGCATCCATTTTGGTTTTTGAAAAGATCCACAGAAATGATTCAGGTCTGTATCAGTGTATGATGAAAGAGTCTGTTGGACATAACATCAAGGTTTCAGTCCATGGTGAGTAGACAGAAGTTCACAGATGATTTTATCATTCTGTCTTTGTTCTGCTGAGGCTAAACTCTCATTTATTACAGGTCTAAACGAGACCATCAAGACAAAAACCTCAAATCAATCATCTACAGGTATCACTTATCTTAAAGCAGATTTTATCTTTTGTATTTTTTTTTTTGTTTCATTCTTCTTTGTTTTTGCAGAACCACCTCAAAATGACCAGGATCGTTCATGGATGTACGTATACTTTGTTCCTGGGATTGCTCTGTTCGTCATCATGGTCATAGTTATATCCATCGTCTCCATGAGGGGCTGCAGAGGTGAGCCGTTCCCCTTTCTTTTGGATTTTCATACCGTGTTTGTCAGTGTTTGTTAATGCTCCTGTTGTTGCTGCTGCAGCCAAACCAAAGGAGACTCAAACTGAGAACCAGGTGAGACGACAAACACTGAGACCTGATGATCTACTTTGATTATTTCCTATTAACATTTTACTCTCTCAGTACGTAGCCATCCCGATGGCGGAACAGCCCGTCCCACACGGAAGCCTCCAGCCCTCGCCAAGAGGAAGCCCCGTCGTGCCACCGAGTCGAAGGTCAACGAAGAGGGAGACGCCCCCGAGGCAGCCGGTGGGACCCACAACACCAGGATACGAGGAGCAGCTTCATCCCTCCACGAGTCAGGACAGGAACCGGCAGAGGGCGATGGCGCCAGCAGACGACAGCTCCTCCCTACTTTATGTTACTCTCAACCTGCAACAGCGGCCTGCAGCCCGCACAGGGAGGACAGAGGAGAGAGAACCTCCGTCGGAATACGCAGCTATTCGAGTGAAATGAGGAGCCGCATCGAGCTGGGGTTGTTCTGGAACACCACGTCACTGCAGGGATACGGAAAACCCTTATGGACGAGGTTTTCTGAGCTTCAGGATCCAGAACCGCTGATCAAAAGAGGACAGACAAAACAGCACAGTTTGTTACCTCATATAATATCAAAATACGCTCACAGGAAGTCCTCTTCAAACCACAGACGGTTCAGCCTTCCTCACATGAGACATAGTAGACCACAGAGCGCTTAAAAAACCCCAAAGGTTTTTTATGATTCTCGTCAAAGGTGATGATCAAATCTTCGGTTTGAGGTTCAGATGTTGTTGTGGTCAAGATGTAGTAATGGCAGAGTGTGGTGCTTCTAGAACAGACTCAGGCCAACTTCTTTAAACGGGGCAAGAATCCAAACACTTTTCCCACCTGCCTTCAGTGTGGTTTCACAGTGCACTTTTGAGAGTGGACCAGAGCTCCTGGACATTTTCAAGCACGGATAACAGGAAACAAGAGGTAAAATGTTCAAGAGGACAAATAATTATCCTCATGATCTTCTTGAACCTCGTGATAATCTAGACCCATATTATCCTTAATAATTCAAATGATCCCCACAATCCTCGTGATCCTCCTGATAACAATAATCCTCACAATCTTCACAAACCTTATGCACCTTACTGATCCTCAAGATCCCGACAATCTTCATGATCTTCCTCAACCTCATGATAATCAAGACCTTCATGATCCTTAGCAATTCTCACGATCCTCATGACCCTCATGATCTTCACAACAACAATAATCCTCACGATCTTCTTAAACTTCACAACCCTTATGAACCTTGATGACCCTCAATATCCTGACGATCCTCATGATCATCAAGACCCTCATGATTCCCATAATCCTCATAAAACTCACAACACTCACTATCCTCATGATCATGAAAACCGTCATGATCCTTAACAATCCTCATGATCCTCACAACACTCATAATACTCATAATCCCATTGATTATCAAGACCCTCATGATCTTTACCAATCCTCATGATCCCTGTTATCCTTACGAACCTCATGATCTTTTTGATCCTCACGAACATCCTCATGATCTTTGCAATCTTTGCAAACTTCACAACCCCTATGATCCTTAGAACCCTCACGATCTAAGTAATCCTCATGACCCTCATGGTTCTTAGGATCGTCCCAAACCTCACAACCCCATAATCCTCATGATCCTTC
>NC_050513.1:1250669-1271440 GCF_002922805.2 Oryzias melastigma
ACCCTCACGATCTAAGTAATCCTCTTGACCCTCATGGTTCTTAGGATCGTCCCAAACCTCACAACCCCATAATCCTCATGATCCTCATGATTCTCACCCTTGTGATTGTCACAATCTTCACGGTCCTCACAACCTTTATGATCCTCTCAAACCTCGTGATCCTCACAAATCTGTGAAACCTCACAACCCTTATAGATTTTCACGAGCCTTATGATTGTCATGACGCTTATGATCCTCACAATCCCCACGATCCTCATGATCCTCACGATCCTCACAACCCTGATGATCCTCATGATTCTTATGATTCTACATCCTCATCATCATTGTGATCTTCTCCTCCTCACATTTTTTTCTGTTCTTCATGATATTCACGACCCTACTGCTGCCGTCTCACTGAACCACTAAGCAAGTTTCTCATGTTTAGTCTGGCTACAGTCCTACTGCAATTGAGCCACATCAGAGTTCACTTACAAGCAAACCAAACCTGAATTCCAAACAGATCCTGATCAACCAGAGTTCATGTGAGCTCCCTCACACCCACCAAATAAAAGGACCATCCAAAAGAACAAGAACCCTCTGAGGATAGCTGGTCCTGAAGTGAACCCAACCTGAAAAATGTTTTTCTACAAAAGTATCTCTATTTCTGATTAGAATTTCCCACAAGTTCCTGTTTATGTTGCACTTGTTTTGCTGAACTATAGATTCACATTTTTGTAAGATTTGAGTCACGTTTCTCTTCCACACATACCCATCCCTTTCTGTAACATCAAGTACTTTCTAATCAGTACAAATGACCAATTTAATGACCTTTTTTAGACATGATTTCTGTTCCAAATGCTTGACAGTGAGAACATTGGGTCAAATGTTTCCAAATCTGTCATGATTTTACCACAGATCAGATGAAACCAGCCTGACACAATTGGAAGGAGATTAAAACCTCAATCTGAAGCATAAAGATGTCACTGAAGTGTTTCTGTAAATCAGACACTTGTTTGAGAAACAGATCGATATTTGAGTCATTCCTTATTACTTTACTTTTACCTTTCACTCCTACAAAGCGGAATTGAGACCTTTGGTTTTTAAAAGTGAAACCACGCTGACGTTTGCAGCAGCACCTTTGATACTTTCCAGTGTGAGTCACCTGCAGTGAAGTGATAACCTCTGGGCTCAGTGAGGAATGGACAGAACCCTGCAGAACTCAGTGTTTCCAGACGCTTCACATTTACACATGCAGACGTGGAAAAACTGTGAAATCAGGCTTCAAATTTGAATATTAAGCTGATGAAACCTATTTTTTTCCCTTTGGAAACTGGTGATGATTTATTTTCCTTTAGTGTTTTTTAGTTTTTGCACATCTCTGACTTGAATATGCAGAAACAGCATTTTTTACAACATTAATGAAATGCTTTTTATTTTTTTATGTTAAATAGAAAATGTATGATTCACTATTTTGTGCAATCGAATATCTAAAGTTGATTTATTAAATTAAACTGCCTCTTGTTTTCCTTGAAGTGAAACAAAGTTTGAAAATGTGAAAGCAGAAACGACTCTTCAAGAATAAAGAAAGAGTTTACTGTTGCAGAAATGCACCTTCTCTGAGGGGCTTTTGTCACGCAGCGTGATCTTCTTTCATAAACCCCAGACTCCCCCTCCCTCGTCGAAAACAGGAAATAAAGCCAACCGCACTCGAAACGCATCGAGTACCTGAGTTTACCCAACGAGAACCTGCAGAGGTCCTGCAGCCTTTTGGAGGCAGCGGCGTTTCTGATCCTGAGCGGAAGTTTTCTGATATTTTCTGCTCCAAACGTGTGAAAATATGAAACAAATTCCTGAACTGGAACATGAATGTAAGTTTTTCCATGAGTCACTGAATCCTTTTGGGATAAACTGCTGTATTTTTAGGAACGTTTGAGAACAAGAGAGGGAAAATGAATGGATTAATCTGTTTTTTTTTTGTTATATTTCACATGAAAACAGTTTAAATTGATCTTTCTTATCATTCATTGTTCATTACTTGCTCTGGAGTGAACCCTCAAATGATTCCTGGAGCTTCAGAGACGCTCTTCAGGATTTCAAGACATTATAGTGACACTTCAGGACTTCATGTTTCTACGACTGAGAGGAAACATTCGTCTAAATATGTTACAGATGTTATCCAAACCTTCAGAAATCATCTGTAGACTCTCTTCTACGCTGATGCAATTGACCACATTTCCTTTTTGGGGTTTCTGTTTCTCCATAAAGGTGTCATGCTGCACCTCTGTCACTTTTGTGAGAGACAATAACCGTTCCAACTGTATTTTCTTACATTTTTATGAAATTATAATTATTTACATTGAAAAAATATATGGATCAAAATCGAACCTAAAATTTTAAATCTAAAAGGAAGAAATGGGAAAAGAAGCGACAACCTTAAAGATCAACTAGTGAAAGACATCCCATATCATGATAGCACCCCCTCTTCTCTCTCACATTTAAACCTGATGGGATCTTGTTTTTGATCCCATCAGGGTTAAAATGTTAAAGATCAAACTTTCCTTCACCTTTTATTTTCCCAGCATCCCTTGCAGTTCAGAGCTCTTTTCTGTCCTCGTGGTTGTCAGACTGCTGTCTCCAACTAGTCACATTTTCATCCACGATCCTCAGGATCTTTGAAGAAAATCATGACAGTGTTCCATCTGAGGAAGGATCTGCCACAAGGCTGCTGAATAATAAACGATAAATTACTAATATTGAATGTTTTAGTCTTTTTCCCATTTCTTGGAAGGTCCAACACTTCTCTCCTTTTTGGTTTTAGAGTTTAGACCGATGGTATGGCTTCATTTTATGATGTTTTCTAAAAATATTTTAAGGTTCTTTGAATTTTTACGTCTGTACATTACAGAGACAAAACACAGGAATCATATTTAAGCACTGCCAGGTAAGAACGTAGTTTTGGAGCACGGTCGACACCTCTGCACACTTCCTGTGTGAAAGCACTTTTCAAAAGTGAATCACTTTTTCCAGACTCTGGATTTCCATGATTTCATTTAAATAAAGTTCGATCTTTGATTTTTAAAAACAGTAGAGGTTGAAATAAAAAAAACATTTCTGAAAAAGTTATGAGGCTCGTTTGTTTGTTTAGCAGCGCAAGAAAAAAGTAAATCAGTAAATGGTTAATTTACCACAGAGGCGGACATGAACTAAAGCTGAGCTTATGATACGGACGGGCAAGTGAAGCTCCATTGGTGGATGTGGGAGTATCAGGTGATGGTAACATCAAGAAGAAGGAACATGAGAAACAGAAGAACTGGAGCAAGATTGGAAGGTGAACGTGACAGCGGTGCCTGTGGTAACGGGAGCACTGCAGGTGTGCAGGTGATATGTAGGTACCTGTACACATACAGGATGACCACACAAACTACACTCAGATTGTCTGATATGTTCACACCGCCCTCAGAAATGCGTGTTCAAGCGACCACCTATAATGAAAAGTTTAAGTAAACAAATATATATATATATATATATATATATATATATATTCGTGTTCATCCATGGCAGCAAAAGTGTTTAAGTCAGTTCAGGGGCTCAATGTACATCCATTGAACGCGATAAATAGTTTACTTGAAGTTTACTTTTTAGGTATTTATTAGAAATAAACTTTACAAGTTCATGCTAATTATACATGAATTATACTAAGAATTACACTACAAGTTCAAATATAAATATGTAATATTTGTCACTGTCCATAAACATTTTCTTCCAACATTAAAAATGGAGTTGATGTTTTCTTGGGATATTTCCTGGTATATTAAAACTTTATTTTAATACACTAATCAGTACAAATAAACTTGTAAGCTAAAATCAAACCTTGAAGGCTACATTAGATATACTTCAATGTGTACTTTATTAACTTAGAGTAAACTTGGAGTTTACTGCCAGTAAGCTAATACTATGATAGAAACGTTTAGTATACTTTATAAACTAAAAGTGGGCCAATTTAGTCCCAAGAAGTATACTTGTTAGTAAACTGACAGTATACTTTTTAAGTGGTACACTTCTGAAAATATACTTTTCTATGCTTAAGTATGCTTTAAAACGTATACTTGAAGTGTACTTATTTTTGGTAAGGGTAATTCTTGGATATATCAGGATAGATCTGTGAAAGAAAAAGCCAGAAGAAAGATTCACTTTGACATTTCCCACCAAACGTCTTCCTGTCAGGAACTGGAGGTACTGGACCCAACATGAAGGAGATCAGGACTGAAACGTACCCATCCAATGAATCAACCAGAACATGATGAAAAACATGGCGAAACAAAAAGATGACAGTAGATCGGAGAACCAAAGACTGAAGGACAATTAACAGACATGAAAACATCTGTGGATGATCCCCATGACCCTCTGGTGACGGACAAAGGACACCACAGAACATGAGTAGACCCAAGAACACGCCGGAAAACCCAAACTAGAGCACACAGTCCTCACACTTCCAACTGAGTACGTGTGCTGATTTACAGAAGCATAAAGTACTGAGAGATAACTCCATGACCCCTGTTGATGATAGTGATACGAGTGTTATGTTTTATGTAACAGTTTATTATCAACATGAGTTCACTTTATCACAGACTTGGAAAACATCCAAAGCAATAAAACTCTGGAGGCTGGAACATTGTAAACAGAGATCCAACAACTGTTATCCTCAGAATGCTGAAATTCTTCTTATTTAAAGTCATTATCAGAGTGTTGCTGTGAGGATTTTAGTTTGGTGTTTCAGTGGAGTTTTAGTCGTTTTCTGTCACTTCAGGTTCATGTCGATCCTCTACAGCTGTTTTCATTTCTGTTTCATTCTGTCCTCAGTGTGTACAGTTCTTCTCCATCGATTTAGTTCATTTTTCACAACAGTATTTCTCACAACAGCACTCCTCAGGCGTCTCTCAAAACAATCAGTACCAACTGGAAAACATGGTAGGTAACCTACTGAAGCGAGTCACTCCCTCAAAATGCTAGTCAGTAACTCAAAATGGTTAGTTGATGCTTCAAGTCAAGTTTTAATGTCAATGAAAGAGTCGTTATTTTTAAAATAACAAGTCATGACTCCAGCTTCTTTGACGATCACGTCAATAGATTTCATCATGTTTTGATTGAGACCGACTCTGTTTCCAAAGGTCATGTAATGTAAAGACAACATTACAGTATGTATCATTCATGGCATTTTGAAAACTAGAACTCATAAAATAAAAAACTGAATACGAGCTTTAGACTGTTTACTTGCAGCCATTCACAGCATTGTGCAAATGGAAACAAAGAAACAAAAAACCTTTGGTTCAGTAAACTTTACTGAAGTACTTTTGGAACTGAAAATACTGTAAAACACAGTTCTGCAAATCAGTCACGGACAACCGGACAATCTCGTCTGTCAGGCCACACATTCTCTTTTACATCACAGTGAATATCAGCTCTATCAATGCACAGAGGAAAGAGTCGTCTTGAAAGCCATCCTCAGTGGCCTTGTGGTAGAGTGTCCGCCCTGAGATTGGAAGGTCATGAGTTCAAATCCCGGCTGAGTCAGACCAAAGCCTGTAAAAATGGGACCCAGAGCCTTAGTGCTTGACACTCAGCATTAAGGGGTCAGATTGAGGGTTAAACCACCAAATGGTTCCCAAGTGCAGCTGTGTCTGCAGCTCACCACTTCCCCAGGGGACAGGTCAAATGTAGAGAACACGTTTCACACACCTATGTGTGACTTTAACTTTAAAACTGAATCTACCCTCTGCAGGGCTCTGCTGTGATGTCATCATCAGCTGCACTCATGACCTCTAGCAGGTCATTTGTGTATGTGGATGTTGATCGTATACCTTCTACCTCCAGGAAGAGAAAAACTCTTCAATGAGATTCAGAAATGGAGAGAAGAGAGGAAGATACTCCACCAGCATCCTGTCATGTTCTGCAGATCACTGCCTGATGATAGTATTAGGTACAACAAATACTTCAAACACATTGTGGTCAGTGTGTAATGAGTTTTCCTTAAAAACGTTTATGCAAACTTTCATGGAAACACAATAAGAATAATATTTAAAATGGATGTACAAAATGTCTGACAATATGTTCAACACGTTTGTGTGCAAAGACACAATCAATGAAATGAAGATTATTAGTTGTACCAACAGTAACTAATCAGCCTGGACATGTTTAGATCATTTAGACATGGTTAAACAAATGAATAATTATCAAAAGTAAGTCAAAATGATACAATTATAGAGATTTGTATGTCATCAATTGTTTTGTGTCCAAAATGATTTGCTATTGAATGAAATGAACATCAAACTGACACTTGGTTGTGCACAAATGTCTAAATGTTGTGGAGGTTGAACTAAATGTGGTGAGAAGTTTAATTTTGTTGTGAGAAACGCACTAAATCGATGGTGAAAACGTGTCAAAGTGTCTGGTTTCAGTTTGACATGGTCAGGTCTGCTTTCCCCCTTTGTATTTTATTATTGGTTTTTGTCCAATTTTAGTTTATTTATCGAATGTTTAAGTTTCTACCACCAAGCCCAGTTTCCTGCAGTTTGGGTTAATATCGCTTCCTCCTAATTCTGACAGCTGAACCCAAAGTGACTCTTGTTCTATTTTCACAGCCGGCTAAACTCTCTTATTTGCATTTCTTTTCTTCTAAACATGTCATTTTGTTATGATTTCAAAGATTTTTATACAAAGAATCGTGAAACTGAATGAAATGGAATTTAAAGAAGGCTATTTTAATCTGAAAATATGACATTAAACAGATCCATTTAGTTCCAGACCTGCAGTGAAGAAGCTATAAAAAATGTTTTTTTATTTTGAAAATCACCCCAGTGTTTTATCTTGTACTTAGTACCCAACTTCCTGTCCTTGCACGATCTGTGTCCTGACTTGATGAGTCACACTTAGTCGTGTGGCTAAAGTAGAAACGGACTCCTGGAGCGTTCTTCCTGAAATATTAACCACATTTTAGCTCGCCCAATCAGCGGACGGTGACTAGTACGACCAGAACTCACAGGTTGAAGCGGCTTCATGCTTCATGCTTCATGCTTCATGCTTCATGCTTACCCCTATCACTAAATAGAACATTCACCATTTTCTAGAGCTGTCTAAATCTACTAATTCCAAAATCAATAGAGGTTTCTTTGCGAAAAACTAGAGTGCATTAATGCTCACTATATTAGCAAATATAGACCACAATGCATTGTGGACAAACAATTTTGAACAAAAAATGAGTTTAAATGTATTTTTTAGTAAACCATCCACATTTTCACCATTAGAATGAATCAGAATAAACATCATGAAATGTTTGTATTGATTCCATTTTGACTTTGTGAAATGATGACGTCATATCTGACGTTTGGAAAAAGAAAAGGAAAGTAGTGAGCATCGTGTCTGAATGGCCTTTAAAATCCAGAGCACTATACGTCCTGCACTATACAGTTATTAGAGGTTAGGGATTAGGGAGGGAATTCACAAAAACCTAAAACATCGTTTTGAGAATCACTTACGCTGACGATCCACAACTGTTCTGATTTCAGTTCTCGTTTGAGTCAAAGTTCATGACCTTGATCTCCTGATGGTTTCTCACAATAACAGACTCATGATTTTCACAATAATATCTGGAAGTTACCATGAAGAAAATCCAAACTTTGTTGTGTTGTCATGGTAACAACAGCATCACCTGTGAGCCTTAACATCCGCAGGACTTCCTCAAACATAGGTGCCAGACCCTCATGAAGGTGTGAACTTCCTCCAAAAGCTGCAGAGGCTTCAGTTTCTCAAATATATCCGATTTCTATTAATTTCAATCCATCAACATGAGAAGATCAAACCTCACAAACTCACAGGTTCTCCTACAACAATGTCCTACCACACATTTCCTTCCTTGTGTATTCAGACGCTCAGGGGTGAAGGAGGGAGGGTCAAAGACCCCTGTAGTCATTAGCAGGAAGTAACGCTGACCACAAAAGCCGACAGCAGAACAGAGACTTCACTTCACTAAACCAGCTCTTACATGATGATGGTCCACAAGAACCGAACCGCGGTCCACCTCCTGATGTCTGCAGCGCTCCTCCTCACTCTGAATGCAGACAGTAAGTCATTTACAGTACTGGAATACATTTATACTATACTGTACTACAGCTACTTCCTGTATTGAACAAACAGGAGACCTTTGTGTCTGTAAGATTCTGCTCCTCTAATATATTCAAGACATGACTGAGGTCTTTAAACAGTTTTACCTAAACGAGAACCTGATGAACCAACAGCTCAGGATTAACTCTGATGATGAAAAACAAGATTTAATGTTTAAAATAGAGTTTTTATGTCATGTTTTAAACATCAAAGTTGATGACGGTTTGCTTGATGTGAAGTGACTTTGCGTTCAGACGTTGGGGTGAAGGCCTCTGACTCTGAGTTCAGTTTTCATGATCGGTTCCAGATCCACTCGTCTGTTCTCACATACAAACTGAAGAGGTTTCTTGTTCTGACTTTATGTTTGTAACTAAATAAGCTAAAAAATATATTTTAAAATGTCTCTAAATTTTGATTTAATCAGCTGCTATCAAAAAACATGTTTTATATGCAAGTTTGTATGGATACAGAGGTGAAACGGATTCTGGGATCTCAAACCCTGAGTTTGGTCTGTAAGGATCATTGGAGAATCAAACTGGGGTAAAGGAACTCTGGGAATCACATTGTTGGATTTTTAAAGAATTCATTTGTATATTGGAGCAAAATAATAGAATTAAAGTTCACTTCAATACTCTATTTGCTCTACTCTCTGCTGTTTTTGGTCCATTCCTCCATGCAGATCTTCTCTAGAGCTGTGATGTTTTGGGACTTTCAACTCCCTCCACAGATTGAGGTCTAGAAAACACCCCAGAATCTACAAATGCGTGTTTATGAATAGCCACTCTTTGGTTGCCATGGTGATGGGATCACTGTCCAGCCTGAAGCACATGTTTAATGTTCTCACTGATGGAAGAACGTTTTTGTTAAAACTCTCAGCATCCATGGATCCATCTGTCATTCTGTTCCCCTGTAGCCCCAAATCATAATGTCTCCACCTCCATGCTTCACAGATGATGTTCTTCAGGATTCTTCCTCTTGCAGACATGGCGAGTGGGATTTTTGTTTGTGCTTACCGGTTCAGTCTTGTTCAGGTCTACAAATGGTGTCTTTCGACAGCTCTTTGGTCATGGTAGAAAGGTTGCAGTTTGAATATTAATATACATGTATTTTTTTTAAAATACCAGCAACAACAAGAAAACTGAGATTCTACTGGTTTCTAGTTCAAGTTGATCATTTCTAATTTATTTTCTTTTTGTTTGTGAATGAAATAAACTATTTCAGTGACTTTGAAGGAACCAATTTTTCTGGAGAAAATCTTATTCATAAATATATAGAATGGTGATTTTTTTTGGTCTTATTGGTTTAATTGGTAAAATGTGCATAAAGAAAGAGTTTTTATTCTGAACATTATTTAATTTATATTTTTGTGTTTGTCTTATTTCTTTCTGCAGGTGAAGATGGTTGTTCCGCTGAAGTTAAAGTTCGCCGTAACACAAAATATGACGTTTTCCAAGGAGCAGAACTCAGGATTCAATGCCCTGTTTCTTTCTGCAGCCTTCCACCTCCAACAGTTATTTGGAAAAAATTTGAGGAACCTCAGATTCAGATCAGCAGCAGCAGGGGAATTAAGATAATTTGGGAACAGAATAATAAGTTTAATGGAGCATCCATTTTGGTTTTTGAAAAGATCCACAGAAATGATTCAGGTCTGTATAGATGTGAGATTAATACCAATGTTGGACATTGCATCAAGGTTTCAGTCCATGGTGAGTAGACAGAAGTTCACAGATGATTTTATCATTCTGTCTTTGTTCTGCTGAGGCTAAACTCTCATTTATTACAGGTCAAAACGAAAACATCAAGACAAAAACCTCAAATCAATCATCTACAGGTATCTCTGAAACAACTGAGAAAACTCATTTTTGTATCAACATCAGCAGCAAGAAGGAACAAAACTTTTATCTGATTGAAAGATTTCTCAAATAAATCTTTGAGAACATCCTTAGAATTTACCGGAGTTTGAGGGAAATCTTAAAGAAATACGTTTGTTTCCCAAAAATCCAACCTGCTTCAATCTAATCGATCTCCTAAGTACAAATGTTGATAAATTTGGTCAAGAATTCAAAGAATTCACAGAAGATTTCAGATCAGATGAAGCTTTTACTCTGAAACTCTGATGATTTTCAGGAAAAAGTTTTTATGTAGAGTAAGTTTTTAAGAATCACCAGGATGAACATCTATATCAGACATGTGTAACCCAAGAGACATGTGTCTTTTAAGTTTTTGCTCTTTGAATAAAGACAAGTTTTTGTTTTAAAAAGTAACTGAAAGTAAAAAAAGTCATTTACAAACAGTTGAAGAATAGTACACACTATTCCATGAGGTTCCTGACTACATTACCCATAATGCTCCAAACCATCCATCAATCCTTCATACTTCACCAAAGTTCTACTAAAATTATATATTTTAAAAGATTTTTAAAATCTAAAAAACTCTAAAAATCTATTGGACGTCAGTAATCACAACCAGAATTCATACTTTAAGACGCAACAGGCAGATTTTCTATTTTTAATAAAACATTGAAGGATTTTAAGTCATTTCAACTCATTGTTTGAAAAACACAGGTCACTTAATTGTCTCTGATTTAATTTTATTTAGCTAGATTTACAAATTTATGTCTGCCCACAACTGAAACAAGATATTTTCTAAAATGTCTCCGTATATGACACTTCTCACGACTAATTTTCTGCATTAAGATGATCCTTTGTTGTACTGTGTCTTTTATTTTGAAAGGAAGTCATGTGATTATATGTATAAACCATTTCATATTATGAAAAAACACTGTTACGCTTGATGTTTGATGTATACCAAAAACAATGGTTCATTTATATTTATGACAGTAGTAACAATAGCATAAATAAATGTAATTAAGTGTTTTATTTTTCAGAAGAGTGAATAAAGACTGAAGCTCCTCCTGGGTTATAGTCAGTGTGTTGAAGTTTGCAGACGTCTGAGTCAGCGTGAGTCCAGAACACAGACGGAAGACAAAGATACAGGAAGCAAAAGACCAGAAAACAACTTTAATACATTTTGTAGAAAAAATAAAATAAAATAAAATAAAGGTGTCAAACTGAACTGTTAAGCAGTTTTTGTACACAACACAAAGTGTTTTAACTGTAATTGGTAAATTGTTATTAAAACAATCGGTGTAATTCCTGTTTTTATGGGGAAAACATCAAAACAAAGTAAAGAAATGTGATGTTCTGACGTGATGTTCCACATTTTACACATCAGTTTGCACACTAATGTGATGGTTTCAAAGTCCACGTCCATCAGAAGGTGTTTGGACTTTTAACTTGTGCTTGTTTACAGGAAACATTCATTAGGAAATTTGCTAGGAGTTTAATTATGAAATTTTCTTACAAGGTTAAAGTGTTTAAAAGTTCATTAAAATAACCACTGTTACTGGTAGCTTTAGGATAAATTAAATATTGTTTTTTGTCATCAATAAAACAGCTTTTTTCAAAAACTTTATAGCTTTTTTTCAAGGTTCACGTGTTTTCCTTTCAAAATAAAACACCTTGTAGCATATAGGATCATCTCAGTGCATCAAGTTAGTATTAATGTCAGCAGAAATTAAAGAAAAATGATTTATTTTACTATTTGTGGTGCATCTCTGACAGAAGTTTTGTGAATAAAATTTAATGATCTGACACCTAACTGTAGTTTTCAAACCATTTATACATAATGGACTTAAAATTCTTAAATTTGTTCATAAATAGAAAATCTGCCATAAAATCCAGGCCGCCTTAAGTATGATTTCTGGTTGTGATTACTGACCTTAAATTGACTTTCAGTGCTTTAAAGAGCTCAATGTGTTTTAGTACAACTTTGTTGAATGATATGAAGGATTGATGGAGCATTCTGGGTACTGTAGTCAGGAAGCTCATGGAGTGATACGTACTGAACTTCATCTCTGGTGTTTCATGTTCACACAGAATCCACAGAGGATGTCGTGTTAACAGAGATGAAATGTAAAAGCTTTTATTTTGAAAATGCCATTTCCTGATTTTCAGAAAACCCAGAAGTTTCTACGGTCACAACTACAGATGGACTTTTGACTGAACAAGGTAACTAAACACTTTCACAACTCTGTCTATAATGATTTCAGGAGCGGCTTTAATTGTGAAAATCTCATTTCCTGTCTTCCAGCGTGTTCAGACGTTTACCGTCAGTATTTCTACAGAACCTTGGGGGTTCTGGCGTTCGTCCTCGTCCTCACAGCTGTTTGTTTCACGTCCAAACGATGTTATAAAGGTGAGTGTTGATTTAACTGACATCTTCAACTGATTTCTTTAGCTGAATCCTGAAATGATCTCATTTGGTGTCAACGGCGCAGGATGATCCAGAACCAGAACCGATCCATCTCTGCAGACACTCGGATAATCCTCACTCATGCAAAGAACCACGGCTTCTATTTACCTAAAGAGCTCTGATTTGATTGCTGCAGTTCTTCTTTTTCTCTGTTCTGATGTCCTTCCATTCTAGTCACTGATTAGAGTGATTTCAAAATAAAGTTCGGAAAATATTCACAAATTTGAGCATCTATTTAATTAAACTTTCTAAACTCCCTAGAGTGTTATAAAAAATGTTGACATTAACTATTTTTGGTGTTAAGTTTGAGTTTTTAACATAGGAGTCAATGGGAAATGCTCCCTTCTGACACCAGCCTCTAGTGGTCATTTGAGGAATTACAATAGTTCCAGATTTTCCTTTTTACAGCAAAAAGTCGTTCAGTGTACTACAAGTATACCAAGTCTGTACTAAAAGTGAGGCAGTACACTTGAACTTTACTTTAAAATACTTTCTATATATGGTAAAATGTAAATGTTTTATTTCCTGCACTACATGCACACAGTCTACAGTAGATTTGCTTCACTTCTGCTCAAGTATATATAATAAAATAAACTTTAAGTGTACTTTTTACTAGGAAAAACACACAAAACAATCACTTATAGTGGTAAAACTCTTCATTAAGTAAACTGATTCCATTTGATGAGAAACACAAACATGTAAAGTCACAGGAGTCACACATAAATATCCAGCCAGATCTTTGAACAAACTGTGGACATTGTGATTCACGACGAGTCCAAACCAAACTCAGCATCGTTTAGAGCAGAGTTTGGTTTGCTGGGTTGAAAAGTTACAGTAAATCAAAGAACATCAACTCTGGAGCTCAATCCAGAGACAGCTTTGAGGAAGAAACTGTCCTGGAGTGCGTTTGTTCTGGTTGGTTTGGACCTGAAGCGTCTGCCAGAAGGCAGCAGGTTGAAGAGAAGACGAGGATGGATCAGGATGAATGTTGAAGAGAAGATGAGGATGGATCAGGATGGATCAGGATGAATGTTGAAGAGAAGACGAGGATGGATCAGGATGGATCCGGATGGATGTTGAAGAGAAGATGAGGATGGATCAGGATGGATCAGGATGGATCAGGATGAATGTTGTCCTTCAGGAAGTTCCTCATCCTGATGACTCAGCGGGAGTCGGAGATGCAGGTTGATCTTCTGTGAAGAGACTTTTTGGAGTCTCTTCCAATCAGTTTCAGACTCAAACAGTAATTGGCCAGAATTTTAGCTAATATCTTTTTAGCTACATGCTAGCTATTTTGGCTAATTTAGGCTTTTTCTGAACGTTTTTTAGAATTTAGCAACTATTTCAGCTACACATTAGCAGTTTTAACTAATTTAGGTATTTTAAAAATATTTTTAGGCTGTTTTGGAGTTAGGCTAATATTTACACGTTAGCATTTTTGTCAAATTTATGATTCTTTTTTTAATATTTTTGGGCAATTTTGAAGTTTAGCTAATATTTTTAGCTACAGAAAAGCCTAAAATTTCAGAATTCACTGAGAAATTTGTTTCACTTCTTATCATAAATGATTGTTCCAATCAAACACGGATCATGTGACTTATCAAATCAGCTGACAGTTCAAGAGTTCTTGTTTTGTCCTGAAAATAGGACAATAAAAATATAAAAAATGATACTCGATGCAGAATTCACGTGATCCCTAAAAGTAATCATCCTCGGAAAGTAGTTATTGACGTTACTAACTAAAATAAAATAAAAAATTAGGGTTGTGGGGGGTCTGGGTTGCGGTTTTGGACTTCAGTCACAGTTTGATGTCTAAGCTGAACTGAAGTGGGTTTCTGGAACATGTTTGTGGCTTAGAAACCCTTCCTCTGCACTGATTGGACGATTAGATCTCCTCAGATTGAGGAAGCAGCATGTTTCAGTCGAGACTGAAACCGTCTGAGGTATCAGGAACAAAAAACTGAAGCAAACCTCCCAGACACTCGTCTGAAAACAAAAACCTGAGAGTCAAATTTAACAAAATAAAAGAGACTTATTTTGTAACGAAAAAAAAAAACATTCCTCTTAAATGGGCCACTACTAAAACAAAAGAGTAAAGTACTTTTTAGAAAGTTTGCTGTTAGGAGAGTGTTTTGAAGCCGTTGATAGACGTCAGAGCAGGTCCTGCCTGGCTCATGGGACGCGGCAGTCTGATGGTTTCACCAGTTTGAGTCATTCTGAACGACACGTTCCACTCCACACGTTCACCGCCCACTACCAGACGCGGTTTCAGACTCGCCCCCCATGATGGTACAGTATAATCCCTGGGGGCGTAATTATCCGCTTCAGCTGTAATCTGGGTTTGTTTTTGCTCAAGTCAAAGGAGAATTGAGCATTTATGACAGCAGTGATGGTTACACAAGGCTGCCACCGAGTGGTGGGAGTTTCTGTTTGTTCACATTTCTTCAATACAATCTTTCCAAAATGAACAACCAGAAAACACATTTCCTTAACAAACGTTGAAAGAAAACCGTTAGGTTTTCAAGAGATAAAACAGAATCCTTCATTTATGGGTATAATTCAAAATATCTGAAATCAAGATAAAATAAACCTAAACTCAAACACAAAAGTTTATTATAGCAACACTTTTGGGGTTTATTCAATAAAAGCTAAAAATGTGGGCATCCCTTTTTCTAATCTTTCAGAATTGAACCCTGGAGAACCAACCGGGTCAAATTCAGCCACAGTTTGCATGAAATTTGAGCTTTTTTTTTTCTTTGGCTGCTGTTAGTTATGACGGTAGAACAGAGCATTAGGGCCAGTTTACAAACAACTTTTTTTAAATTAAAAATTTAAATCTCGTAAATCTATGAGAAAAAAATTGTAATTGATAAATTATGATAATAAAGCTGTATATATATATATATATATGACTATAAAACTCATAGGATAAATTTGACTTTATCTCGTAAATTTACTAGATTGAAAATCTTATTTTTTTTCTCTTTGGTGCCGTAATAGTCAGTTATGAGTTTTTTTTCTCATAAATGTATGACTTTTAGTCTCGTGAATTTATGAGACTTAAAGTAATACATTTACAAGATTTAAAATCTTAAACATCTGACTTTAAATCTCGTAACTTTACGGGTTATTTTCTCCTAAATTTACGATTTAATCTCACAAATTTGCGAGTATTTTTCTTGTTAATTTTGGATTGTAAATTTAGTAAAACTACCAAATTTTTTTTGTAAATTTACGACTTAATCTTACAAATTTAAGAGTTTGTTTTTTTACTTACGACTTTATACTTGTAAATTTACAAGATTAAAAGTTGTACATTTTTGAGAAAAAGTGATAAATTTAGCCTATGACTTTTAAAGTCATAAATATTATTGGGGAGATTGAAAGACAATTTTGTTTGTTTGTAAACAGGCCCTAAAACTCTACATAAATACATAAAAATATGTAAATACATAAATACATTTTCAGAAAATTGTTAAATTAACATTGAAAGCTTAGAAAAAAACTGGGTCCTTCAAAGTAAAAGAAATGATTTTTTAATGATTATTATCATCGGAAAATGCCAAAAATTAAGAACACAAATGTGTTAACTTAAGAAATCATTAAAATGTACAGTTTTATCTGATTAGTCAGTTTAAAAAATGTGATCTAGTCAAGCAATAAATAAACAATTTTAGCCCTGAAAACAATGAAAGAACATAAAAAATAAACACTTTTAAGGAAAAATCTAATTTATTAATAAGCTTACTTTAAAAATCCTTTTATATTTACACACACAAACAAAGCAAGAGTGTAACATTAGATGGGAAGCAGTTAAATCTAAGGCCAGGCTCCAGTGCAGGTCTGCAAACGCTCGATTCTGCAGATTTATGCTCCTTTCAGCACGTAGAAACCCAGCGAGTCACAGAGTTCCTCCGCTCCGCTGGAGACCACAGACACCCCCACCCCCCCCGTCCCGATGAAACGTTGAAAATAAGAAGCTGTCGTTTCCACTCAGTGAACTGAAGCCGTCGGGTTTTCTTCTTCTTCTCTGGTAAAAACTCTACAGGTTCTTTCGTTCCTCCTCCGAGCGAACAGGTAAATCCTCAGGTGAGTCGACTGTTCGGCAAACTGAGCCTCAACACTTCAAGTGTCCATAGAGAGTCTTTGCTCAGTCGGAGGAGCAGTTTGATCATTCTCAATGTGCTTCTGGGGAGTCCTCAACAAACATTTACTCACCTGTGAGGAGTTTGGCCACGCCTCTCACAGAGTGATGTCACAGTGTCTAGTCTTCACACAGTAATCCTACTGTAGCATTAAAAAGATGATTTTAGTTCTTTCACGGTTCTGAGCAGCTGGGTCACACCTCCACTGGAGCTTCATGGAAGCAGCGCCGACGGCCCGATCAGTCTGGAGAGAAACCGAAGGAGAGTCAGACTGGAAGCTTCTGATGGAACTTTTTACTTTGAATTTAATAAATGTTAAGAAAACTGAAGGAAAAATGGAAGATTTTGGAGTTAATTCAACGATGAGGAGCATAAAACAAGAGGATGCTGACCATCAATGGGTCACATGAATGAATACTTTTAGAATATCCATTTCTTAAAAACACTGCTTAAATCCAGATCAGAATTTATGATCTAAACCATAATTTATTCCCTATAACTATCATTTCATAAATTATTTAGATATGTAAATTAGCTTTATTATTGTCATTGTTAATTTAAAGTTCATATCATTTCTTAAAGAATAAAATTTGAATTTATACCAAAGAGTTGAAGAACAAAGTAAAATAAGTAAAAGAAAATGTAATAGTCATATCTCAAAACAGTTTGACACGAGTGTTTTAGGACCAACTGTAGATTTAATAATCCAGGTGGGAAGTGGTTTCACTTCTGAGACATTCCAGATGTTTAGGCGGGTCGGAGAGGTCAAAAGGTCACCGATGGCAGCAGTGAGTCACTAATCTGACATTTCCAACAAGTGCGTCACTTGACATGACGGTGAAGTGTGACGGAGGCTGGAGATGGTAGTCAGGAGACCACACCTTTGGTGGAACCGCTGACTGTATCTGAGAACTGGACTGAGCGACCCCTCCCCCCTCTGTGGTCCAAACTGAAAAACTTCTAAAGAGAAACAGTTATGACTCATTCTATTGATCAGAATTAGGACTGGGTGATAAAACCATATCGATACATATTGGGATACTTTTATTTTGAAGGGTCCAAAATTGAATCTCACCAGTTCTGAACATTTTCTCCTCTTTGGTGAGTGAAAGCTAGAGAGTTAGTCGCCACATGATGTCTTGTAAATGTTTGCATTTTATTTATGTTCATTAACGTTTAGTTCAGGCTGATGAAGCCGCGGAACATCTGGTGGTTTTAAAGGAGCAACAGAAAGTTTAATAAAAAAATATCGATTTGGTGACGGGAATGTAGCATTAGCATGATGCTAATGCGAACAAGCTGCTCCATGTTTTGCGTGTATGTGTTCACGGACCAGTTTACAGTTAGAGAATATTCTCACTGACCAGACTTAAATAACTAAATTAATTTGTAGGACATTCATTACATTTGACACATATTGTTATTTAGTTTATATTGTGATATACATCGTTATCGCCTGATATGGAAAAAACTTTTATTGAGATGTAAAAACTTATGCCTAACAGGACGTTTTTTTTTTTAACATGTTCTTGATTCATTTTTAGTTCAAGATATAAACTGGCCAATCAGACACCTCAATAAACGTAGGCGGAGCCTGTTAGCCCCAACATCCAAGGTTCAAAACATTTGACAGATTACATGTAGTCTGATTCCAAGTGGTAGAGGTGTGGCCTTCAGACAAGCTCACTCCTATTTGGAGAGAGTGGTTGCCGTAGAAACAAAGACAATCGTCTGGCTCCAACATGGCGGCGCCCGTATCACAAGAAAATGGCGACCAAATGGACTAGATTAAAATAAACCACTTTCTATGGACTCCCTCACTCCTTTTCTTAGACATGGTCAATGGTTGGATGCCACTCCCGATTTAAATCGTTTTTATAAAGTAAATGACGATTGGAATTTGTTTATTTCAAGCAAAAAATATCTTAAAAATATATATAATATTTAGCTTGTAAATGAGTGGTAACATTGTGAACCGACCTGGCTCCAGCTGATTTTGTTTTTAAATGAGCTTCAAACAGGAAGTTATTGGGTTGTGCCTATTTTCCATCACTAAAAATGTAATTAATGAGACATTTTTATCCATTTATGATCCTAAAAATCACTCACTAATCACTGAAGTGTTTTAAGGTCTACAAAAAGTTCTTAAAATTGGGAAACCAACAGGAGGAAAACATGAATGTGAGAATTTTACATTTAAACTGTTTGAAGGAGAAAGAAGGTTTTTAAACACAAAGTAAAAAGCTGTGGGAGTGGGAAGTGTTCAACCCTCAGTGCTGAGTAACTGAGGAGTCAGTGCTGTGTCATCACCACAAAGGACAGAGCTGGGAAAGAAGCTACAGAATTCCTGATCAGGTGACCGTGAGAAGGTCCAGATAATTCCCTAAATCTCGCTCCAAACCACAGCTTTCCAAAACTCCAGTAGTTAATGCCGTAAGTGCAGCTTTAGGAGAGAAAACTCAAAATAGATGCTGGCTTCCCAACATAGAACATAATGACTGGTGTCACTGAAATGCCACAGCCGTAAACATCCTTGTGCAAGCTCGTGCACGTTTCCAAACCACGTGCACAAAGCTACTCTGCAGACAGAAACACTGTTGAACCTGCCACGCCTCAAACACTGAAAACTCAATGAATGCTGCGGGGAAAAAGCTGTGTCTGGCCAGCAGGTGTCACCCTGGTTCCTTTCCCCACTGCAACATCTGATATCAGAGAACCCAGCAGAAACCGAAAGCTCCTCTGGAGTGAAAACATGGCTCTCCTCTCTCCTGCTCTACCACCCCGCCGCCTGGCCGTAAGTGCCGGCAGAAATAGAGCGGTAGGCGTTTTCCTGGCAGAATCCAGCTGCTCTTCCCAGCCTTGAAGGAGGCAGGTCCTGATTATAAAGAGGCTTGTTGGAGGTCAGATTATGGTCTGTCCTCGAATGCAGACGCCGCAGCTCTAAAACCAACAGAGACGGGAAACGACATCCAGCAACAATCACCTCCATGTGGAGACGTTCAGTGAGACGTTTGAGCCTCTTCTTTTACATCAATCAAAAACTTCCTCCTTCTTTTCTATTTAACATAATTATTTCAGAATTTTCTGTTTTTTGCTGTTGTTTTGTAATATATAAAATCATATTTCAAACCAGAACAGTGACCAAAAGTCGATGTTTGGACCGAATCGTATGGAGAGAAAATAGTATCATTCCCATTAGTGTGCAAGTAATTCTTGTTTTGTAACGTATACAGTACATTAGTGCAGAAGTACAAAAATGATGAAATAAAAAAATATATAAAATAAACTTACACATGGATAAATTAAAATGACATCAGCTTGAAACCAATTACACACAAATTTTCAAAAGAAAACTGATGACGCAGCATTTGAGTAGTCTTTAAACGCATCACTTACAGATGAACCTTTTCTTTCATGGAGACGTGAATAGTCTCACATCAGATCCGTGTGTAAAACGGCTTTGTGTGTGCATAACAAACATGTTGTCCATAGGTTTTGAAGATTTGTGCGTGTAGCTAGCTTCATGCTGTTGTAATTTTAAGTTGTGTATGTGTAAATTGTATTCTTTTAAATTTCATAATGTTTGTGCTAATACACAAAATGTATTGTATAAGTTGCAAATCAGGAATTACACAGACACAAATCCAACGTTACGTACAAATCAAGAACTACGTACAAATTCAAAGTTGTGCACAAATCAAGAATTACACACGCACAAATGGGAATGAGACTATTTTCTCTCCATATAGTCAGCATGAAAGTGAATGGTTGCATCCCTAATACCTTCCAACGTTCCACATTCCTGTTTTAAAAATGCCCAGGTTGATCCAACTTGCTGATTTTAGTGACATCTAGTGGCAAAAGCTCAGAACTGCAGGTAAACTAACAAGTGGATGAAAAACAGTGAATAAAATTATGTAATTCAATCCATCCAAAGAGTTTAGTCCTCGAGATTTAGAGATAGAATAGAAATATTTCAGATTGTGTTTTTTGTGCTTTAAAGCCCCAAAAACACAGACTAATAGATGACTCCACAGTTTAAGTCATTTATCAACAGAATCTAAAAAAACCTGCAATTTAAGCTCTGAAAAAAGTTCTGATTTTTTTAAAAACATTTATTAATGACAGCTTTAACTTTATCGCACTGTTACTTTTAAATTATTAGACTGTATCTAT